>NC_091155.1:44563051-44703051 GCF_040958095.1 Procambarus clarkii
GGTGGTGGAGGTGGACCACGTGGTGGTGGTGGTGGTGGACCACGTGGTGGTGGTGGTGGTGGACCACGTGGTGGTGGTGGTGGACCACGTGGTGGTGGTGGACCACGTGGTGGTGGTGGTGGTGGACCACGTGGTGGTGGTGGACCACGTGGTGGTGGTGGACCACGTGGTGGTGGTGGTGGACCACGTGGTGGTGGTGGTGGTGGACCACGTGGTGGTGGTGGTGGACCACGTGGTGGTGGTGGTGGTGGACCACGTGGTGGTGGTGGACCACGTGGTGGTGGTGGACCACGTGGTGGTGGACCACGTGGTGGTTGTGGTGGTGGACCACGTGGTGGTGGACCACGTGGTGGTTGTGGTGGTGGACCACGTGGTGGTGGTGGTGGTGGTGGACCACGTGGTGGTGGTGGTGGACCACGTGGTGGTGGTGGTGGACCACGTGGTGGTGGTGGTGGACCACGTGGTGGTGGTGGTGGTGGACCACGTGGTGGTGGTGGTGGACCACGTGGTGGTGGTGGTGGACCACGTGGTGGTGGTGGTGGTGGTGGACCACGTGGTGGTGGTGGTGGACCACGTGGTGGTGGTGGTGGTGGTGGTGGACCACGTGGTGGTGGTGGTGGTGGACCACGTGGTGGTGGTGGTGGACCACGTGGTGGTGGTGGTGGTGGTGGTGGTGGACCACGTGGTGGTGGTGGTGGTGGTGGACGACGTGGTGGTGGTGGTGGTGGCGGACCACGTGGTGGTGGTGGTGGTGGTGGACCACGTGGTGGTGGTGGTGGACCACGTGGTGGTGGTGGTGGTGGACCACGTGGTGGTGGTGGTGGTGGTGGACCACTTGGTGGTGGTGGTGGTGGTGGACCACGTGGTGGTGGTGGTGGTGGTGGTGGTGGACCACGTAGTGGTGGTGGACCACGTGGTGGTGGTGGTGGACCACGTGGTGGTGGTGGACCACGTGGTGGTGGTGGACCACGTGGTGGTGGTGGACCACGTAGTGGTGGTGGACCACGTGGTGGTGGTGGTGGTGGACCACGTGGTGGTGGACCACGTAGTGGTGGTGGACCACGTGGTGGTGGTGGTGGACCACGTGGTGGTGGTGGTGGTGGACCACGTGGTGGTGGTGGTGGTGGACCACGTGGTGGTGGTGGTGGACCACGTGGTGGTGATGGTGGTGGACCACGTGGTGGTGGTGGTGGACCACGTGGTGGTGGTGGTGGTGGACCACGTGGTGGTGGTGGTGGTGGTGGACCACGTGGTGGTTGTGGTGGTGGACCACGTGGTGGTGGTGGTGGTGGACCACGTGGTGGTGGTGGTGGACCACGTGGTGGTTGTGGTGGTGGACCACGTGGTGGTGGTGGTGGTGGACCACGTGGTGGTGGTGGTGGACCACGTGGTGGTGGTGGTGGTGGACCACGTGGTGGTGGTGGTGGTGGACCACGTGGTGGTGGTGGTGGACCACGTGGTGGTGGTGGTGGACCACGTGGTGGTGGTGGTGGACCACGTGGTGGTGGTGGTGGTGGACCACGTGGTGGTGGTGGTGGACCACGTGGTGGTGGTGGTGGTGGTGGTGGACCACGTGGTGGTGGTGGTGGACCACGTGGTGGTGGTGGACCACGTGGTGGTGGTGGTGGTGGTGGTGGACCACGTGGTGGTGGTGGTGGTGGACCACGTGGTGGTGGTGGTGGTGGTGGTGGTGGTGGTGGACCACGTAGTGGTGGTGGTGGTGGACCACGTGGTGGTGATGGTGGACCACGTAGTGGTGGTGGTGGTGGACCTCGTGGTGGTGGTGGTGGTGGTGGACCACGTGGTGGTGGTGGTGGTGGACCACGTGGTGGTGATGGTGGACCACGTAGTGGTGGTGGTGGTGGACCTCGTGGTGGTGGTGGTGGTGGTGGACCACGTGGTGGTGGTGGTGGTGGACCACGTGGTGGTGGTGGTGGACCACGTGGTGGTGGTGGTGGACCACGTGGTGGTGGTGGTGGACCACGTGGTGGTGGTGGTGGACCACGTGGTGGTGGTGGTGGTGGACCACGTGGTGGTGGTGGTGGTGGACCACGTGGTGGTGGTGGTGGTGGTGGACCACGTGGTGGTGGTGGTGGTGGAGGTGGACCACGTGGTGGTGGTGGTAGTGGACCACGTGGTGGTGGTGGACCACGTGGTGGTGGTGGTGGACCACGTGGTGGTGGTGGTGGTGGACCACGTGGTGGTGGTGATGGTGGACCACGTGGTGGTGGTGGTGGTGGTGGACCACCACGTGGTCCACCACCACCACCACGTGGTCCACCACCACCACCACCACCACCACGTGGTCCACCACCACCACCACCACGTGGTCCACCACCACAACCACCACGTGGTCCACCACCACCACCACCACCACGTGGTCCACCACCACCACCACCACGTGGTCCACCACCACCACCACCACGTGGTCCACCACCACCACCACGTGGTCCACCACCATCACCACCACGTGGTCCACCACCACCACCACGTGGTCCACCACCACCACCACGTGGTCCACCACCACCACCACCACGTGGTCCACCACCACTACGTGGTCCACCACCACTACGTGGTCCACCACCACCACGTGGTCCACCACCACCACGTGGTCCACCACCACCACGTGGTCCACCACGTGGTGGTGGTGGTGGTGGACCACGTGGTGGTGGACCACGTAGTGGTGGTGGACCACGTGGTGGTGGTGGTGGACCACGTGGTGGTGGTGGTGGTGGACCACGTGGTGGTGGTGGTGGTGGTGGACCACGTGGTGGTGGTGGTGGACCACGTGGTGGTGGACCACGTGGTGGTGATGGTGGTGGACCACGTGGTGGTGGTGGTGGACCACGTGGTGGTGGTGGTGGTGGACCACGTGGTGGTGGTGGTGGTGGTGGACCACGTGGTGGTTGTGGTGGTGGACCACGTGGTGGTGGTGGTGGTGGACCACGTGGTGGTGGTGGTGGACCACGTGGTGGTTGTGGTGGTGGACCACGTGGTGGTGGTGGTGGTGGACCACGTGGTGGTGGTGGTGGACCACGTGGTGGTGGTGGTGGTGGACCACGTGGTGGTGGTGGTGGTGGTGGACCACGTGGTGGTGGTGGTGGACCACGTGGTGGTGGTGGTGGTGGACCACGTGGTGGTGGTGGTGGTGGTCCACGTGGTGGTGGTGGTGGACCACGTGGTGGTGGTGGTGGTGGTGGTGGACCACGTGGTGGTGGTGGTGGTGGTGGTGGTGGTGGTGGACCACGTGGTGGTGGTGGACCACGTGGTGGTGGTGGTGGTGGACCACGTGGTGGTGGTGGTGGACCACGTGGTGGTGGTGGTGGTGGTGGTGGACCACGTGGTGGTGGTGGTGGTGGTGGACCACGTGGTGGTGGTGGTGGTGGTGGACCACGTGGTGGTGGTGGTGGTAGTGGTGGTGGACCACGTGGTGGTTGTGGTGGTGGACCACGTGGTGGTGGTGGTGGTGGTGGACCACGTGGTGGTGGTGGTGGTGGACCACGTGGTGGTGGTGGTGGTGGTGGTGGTGGACCACGTGGTGGTGGTGGTGGTGGTGGACCACGTGGTGGTGGTGGTGGTGGCGGACCACGTGGTGGTGGTGGTGGTGGTGGTGGTGGTGGACCACGTGGTGGTGGTGGACCACGTGGTGGTGGTGGTGGTGGACCACGTGGTGGTGGTGGTGGTGGTGGACCACGTGGTGGTGGTGGACCACGTGGTGGTGGACCACGTGGTGGTGGTGGTGGTGGTGGACCACGTGGTGGTGGACCACGTGGTGGTGGTGGTGGTGGTGGACCACGTGGTGGTGGTGGTGGTGGTGGTGGTGGTGGACCACGTGGTGGTGGTGGTGGTGGTGGACCACGTGGTGGTGGTGGTGGTGGTGGACCACGTGGTGGTGGTGGTGGTAGTGGTGGTGGACCACGTGGTGGTTGTGGTGGTGGACCACGTGGTGGTGGTGGTGGTGGTGGACCACGTGGTGGTGGTGGTGGTGGACCACGTGGTGGTGGTGGTGGTGGACCACGTGGTGGTGGTGGTGGTGGACCACGTGGTGGTGGTGGTGGTGGACCACGTGGTGGTGGTGGTGGACCACGTGGTGGTGGTGGACCACGTGGTGGTGGACCACGTGGTGGTGGTGGTGGTGGTGGACCACGTGGTGGTGGTGGTGGTGGTGGTGGTGGACCACGTGGTGGTGGTGGTGGTGGTGGTGGTGGTGGACCACGTGGTGGTGGTGGTGGACCACGTGGTGGTGGTGGTGGACCACGTGGTGGTGGTGGTGGACCACGTGGTGGGGGGGGGGAGGAGGGCTTCACCGTCAATTTCTGAATGTTGTTGAAATTTCCTGAAGGTCTGAGGTCGGTGTCCCCCAGCACCACCTTGTTGTACTCACCTAGTTGTGCTTGCGGGGGTTGAGCTCTGGCTCTTTGGTCCCGCCTCTCAACTGGTGTACAGCCTCCTGAGCCTATTGGGCTCTACCAGTACCAGTGAACCACAATCGACCACCACTACCACCACTACCAGCCCCACAGAAGCATCATAGCACCACATGAACTAGACCCAAAGGCAGAGTAGCTTAGCTCAAGCTTACTCATCGATTTAATTTAGATTTTTTAAAATTGTTGGTGTTAAAATTGAGCCACTCAGAGCAGCATTCTGAGTGGCTGGTCGAGGAGGAGTATTGTGAGTGGCTGGTCGAGGAGGAGTATTGTGAGTGGTTGGTCGAGGAGGAGTATTGTGAGTGGCTGGTCGAGGAGGAGTATTGTGAGTGGCTGGTCGAGGAGGAGTATTGTGAGTGGCTGGTCGAGGAGGAGTATTGTGAGTGGCTGGTCGAGGAGGAGTATTGTGAGTGGCTGGTCGAGGAGGAGTATTGTGAGTGGCTGGTCGAGGAGGAGTATTCTGAGTGGCTGGTCGAGGAGGAGTATTGTGAGTGGCTGGTCGAGGAGGAGTATTCTGAGTGGCTGGTCGAGGAGGAGTATTCTGAGTGGCTGGTCGAGGAGGAGTATTCTGAGTGGCTGGTCGAGGAGGAGTATTCTGAGTGGCTGGTCGAGGAGGAGTATTCTGAGTGGCTGGTCGAGGAGGAGTATTCTGAGTGGCTGGTCGAGGAGGAGTATTCTGAGTGGCTGGTCGAGGAGGAGTATTCTGAGTGGCTGGTCGAGGAGGAGTATTCTGAGTGGCTGGTCGAGGAGGAGTATTCTGAGTGGCTGGTCGAGGAGGAGTATTCTGAGTGGCTGGTCGAGGAGGAGTATTCTGAGTGGCTGGTCGAGGAGGAGTATTCTGAGTGGCTGGTCGAGGAGGAGTATTGTGAGTGGCTGGTCGAGGAGGAGTATTCTGAGTGGCTGGTCGAGGAGCAGCATTAGAGAGCCTGGTCGAGGCTGGTCGGGAAGCAGCATTAGAGAGACTGGTCGAGGCTGGTAGAGAAACAGCATTAGAGTCTGGTCGAGGCTGGTCGGGAAGCAGCATTAGAGAGGCTGGTCGAGGCTGGTGGAGAAACAGCATTAGAGTCTGGTCGAGGCTGGTCGGGAAGCAGCATTAGAGAGACTGGTCGGGAAGCAGCATTAGAGTCTGGTCGAGGCTGGTCGGGAAGCAGCATTAGAGAGGCTGGTCGGGAAGCAGCATTAGAGAGGCTGGTCGGGAAGCAGCATTAGAGAGGCTGGTCGGGAAGCAGCATTAGAGAGCCTGGTCGAGGCTGGTCGGGAAGCAGCATTAGAGAGGCTGGTCGGGAAGCAGCATTAGAGAGGCTGGTCGGGAAGCAGCATTAGAGAGCCTGGTCGAGGCTGGTCGGGAAGCAGCATTAGAGAGCCTGGTCGAGGCTGGTCGGGAAGCAGCATTAGAGAGGCTGGTCGGGAAGCAGCATTAGAGAGCCTGGTCGAGGCTGGTCGGGAAGCAGCATTAGAGAGGCTGGTCGGGAAGCAGCATTAGAGAGGCTGGTCGGGAAGCAGCATTAGAGAGCCTGGTCGAGGCTGGTCGGGAAGCAGCATTAGAGAGGCTGGTCGGGAAGCAGCATTAGAGAGCCTGGTCGAGGCTGGTCGGGAAGCAGCATTAGAGAGCCTGGTCGAGGCTGGTCGGGAAGCAGCATTAGAGAGCCTGGTCGAGGCTGGTCGGGAAGCAGCATTAGAGAGGCTGGTCGGGAAGCAGCATTAGCGAGGCTGGTCGACAATGTCCCTGCTGCCAGACCTCGACTTTAGTCTTAGTGATGACAGGCTTCACGGGGCCAGTCTGGGAGCCCCAAATGATCTCTGGCGCTAATTTCTGGGCCAGAAGGGAGGTGCCAAGGACGCCCTGAGTGTCATCCTGAGTGGCAGAGTGTCACGTGTGGCAGCTGAGGTGTTGCAGAGGCAATAGTGTCAATGAACAAAGTAATTCCCCGGCAATCAGGTACCAACTCTTCAAGTCCTGATCTGGGCGGGAATTTCAAACGCGCCAATCAGGGGTGATAGATCACGAGCGGGTTATCAATGAATGAATTATCCTGGCCGGCGGGCCACGCTTTGCGACCTGAATTTCGGTATAATGGCTAGTTGGTTGGATAGTTAGTGATTGGGGTTAATGGGATTTATGTAGTTTATGTATATGGGTGAGTTGGGAGGTGTGAGATTGTTAAATAAAGGGGAAAAAATAGGGGTAAATAATGTAAAAACGGCGGAATGAGATCCAGACCCGCTGCGGCAAAGCGCGCAGCCAATAGGAAGGCAGCGGGGGCGGGGCCAACGGCCCGGCTACACCCCGGGTGTCGCCGCCGCCGGAGCCTCAGTTGGCGTTCTCCCACCACGCTGGAAAGGTGCACGTCGGGAGGGCTGGAGAAAAAAAAAAATTTAAAAAACCCCCTAGAAAAAAAGCTAATCCATCCCACGCTCCTATAACCTCGGTGGATGATATACTGTGAAGTGGTGATATAACGGTGGCGGCGCGAGTGGTGTAGAGGCTATAGGGAGAGAGATATAGGGGTTTATAATGCCCGCCAGTAGCCTGTTCGCAGAGATGGAGCGGCCGACCCCGACTCCCAGCACGAGCTCTGCCATGGACGAACAAAGGGCGCTCCAATTGGCCCTCGAACTGTCGTTAATTGGATTAAACAACGACTCGACGGTGGGGCCGAGCGAGCCCGAGCACTACGTGGTGCAGGGGCTGGAGGCCGAGCGCTCGGCCTCGACCAAACGCTCCCAGAACATGACGGAGTGCGTGGCCGTGCCCTCGTCCGAGCACGTGGCCGAGATTGTCGGCAGACAAGGTAATGAGCGCCTCTAGGGCCGGGCAGGGCCGAGCACAGGCTCTGGAGGCTCTGTTTGGGGGGTTTTGAGTCAGTCGCTGCATGGGTAACAGCTTCTTTATCATCGGTCCTTGGTTAACAGCTTCGCTGTTGTCTGTGGTCATCTTAAGATGGTTTTGGGTCTTTAAGGGTTATTATAGTGCCTTGTAACCCCCCTACACCCCCCTAGCCCCATTATCCCTCCCTACACCCCCTAGCCCCATCACCCCACCCTACACCCCCCCTAGCCCCATCACCCCAACCCTACACCCCCCCTAGCCCCATCACCCCCACCCTACACCCCCCTAGCCCCATCACCCCACCCTACACCCCCATAGCCCCATCACCCCACCCTACACCCCCCTAGCCCCATCACCCCCCTACACCCCCCACCCTAGCCCCATCACCCCCCCTACACCCCAGCCCCATCACCCCCCCTACACCCCCCTAGCCCCATTATCCCTCCCTACACCCCCTAGCCCCATCACCCCACCCTACACCCCCCTAGCCCCATCACCCCACCCTACACCCCCCCTAGCCCCATCACCCCACCCTACACCCCCCCTAGCCCCATCACCCCACCCTACACCCCCCCTAGCCCCGTCACCCCACCCTACACCCCCCTAGCCCCATCACCCCACCCTACACCCCCCTAGCCCCATCACCCTCCTACACCCCCCCTAGCCCCATTACCCCCACCCTACACCCCCCTAGCCCCATTACCCCCACCCTACACCCCCCTAGCCCCATCACCCCCACCCTACACCCCCTAGCCCCATCACCCCCACCCTACACCCCCTAGCCCCATCACCCCCACCCTACACCCCCTAGCCCCATCACCCCACCCTACACCCCCCCTAGCCCTAACACCCCCCTAGCCCCATCACCCCACCCTACACCCCCTAGCCCCATCACCCCACCCTACACCCCCCCTAGCCCCATCACCCCCCCTACACCCTCCTAGCCCCATCACCCCCCCTACACCCTCCTAGCCCCATCACCCCCTTACACCCCCCTAGCCCCCTTACACCCCCCCCCCCTAGCCCCATCACCCCACCCTACACCCCCCTAGCCCCATCACCCCCCTACACCCTCCTAGCCCCATCACCCCCTTACACCCCCCTAGCCCCATCACCCCACCCTACACCCCCCTAGCCCCATCACACCCTTACACCCCCCTAGCCCCATCACCCCACCCTACACCCCCCTAGCCCCATCACCCCACCCTACACCCCCCTAGCCCCATCACCCCACCCTACACCCCCTAGCCCCATCACCCCACCCTACACCCCCCTAGCCCCATCACCCCACCCTACACCCCCCACCCTAGCCCCATCACCCCCCTACACCCATCACCTTAGCCCCATCATCCCCCTACACCCCCCACCCTAGCCCCATCACCCCCCTACACCCATCACCTTAGCCCCATCACCCCCCTACACCCCCCACCCTAGCCCCATCACCCCCCCTACACCCCCAGCCCCATCACCCCCTACACCCCCCCTAGCCCCATCACCCCACACCCCCCACCCTAGCCTCATCACCCCCTACACCCCCCACCCTAGCCTCATCACCCCCTACACCCCCCACCCTAGCCTCATCTCCCCCTACACCCCCCACCCTAGCCCCATCACCCCCTACACCCCCCACCCTAGCCCCATCACCCCCACCCTAGCCCCATCACCCCCCCTACACCCCCACCCTAGCCCCATCACCCCCCCTACACACCCACCCTAGCCCCATCACCCCCCCTACACCCCCCTAGCCCCATCACTCCCCAGCCCCATCACCCCACCCTACACCCCCCTAGCAACATCACCCCCCTACACCCCCCACCCTAGCCCCATCACCCCCTACACCCCCACCCTAGCCCCATCACCCCCTTTACACCCCCCCAGCCCCATCACCCCACCCTACACCCCCTAGCCCCATCACCCCCCTACACCCCCCAGCCCCATCACCCCCCCTACACCCCCCAGCCCCATCACCCCCCTCCACCCCCCAGCCCCATCACCCCCCTCCACCCCCTAGCCCCATCACCCCCCTCCACCCCCCAGCCCCATCACCCCCCAGCCCCATCACCCCCCAGCCCCATCACCCCCCAGCCCCATCACCCCCCAGCCCCATCACCCCCCTACACCCCCCTAGCCCCATCACCCCCCAAACACCCCCTAGCCCCATCACCCCACCCTACACCCCCCTAGCCCCATCACCCCACCCTACACCCCCCTAGCCCCATCACCCCCCAACCCCTGTGGCACCCTTATTGATTATTGTATAAGTGTTGTACAGCAGTTTGTGCAGACAGCCAGCGGCTTGTCACGCCTCACTTGTGTAACAGCCACGAGGTGCCTGGTAACCTGACCTTGCAGGCAGCCAGCGGCTTGTCACACACAAGGGCGTTGGTGTGTGGGGTGGAATTTGCTTAGCCAAGCATGCATATAATATTTTATATATATATTATATATATATATATATATATATATATATATATATATATATATATATATATATATATATATATATATATTTATCTATTAAACTTGACATTTAACTCTTAAATATGTCTGAATATTCACTTCTTCCAGCCATAGGTATTATTAATTAACTAACCTCATTAATTAATAAGGTTTAATTAACCCCCTCCCCCCCCCTTCTAACAATCTTCTAAGTTGATGAGCAGCGAGGTAATTTTTTTGCAGTTTTTTTTTAATTAATTAATCTTAGCAGTGTGAATTAATTGGTAATTAATGAGTAAATGTATGAGAAATGAGTAATTAATAATGCTTAGTGTATGACAGGCAGTGTGGTGGGCAAGTTTATGGGGTTAGGGGGGTTGTGAAGGGGGGGGTAGATAGGGATAAGATATACCATTGTTTAGTGTTATCAGTTTGTGCTATACCTGCCTGATATCAGGTGCAGAGTGCCATGGTGTATGTGGTTATCTCTAGTTAACCCCCCCCCCTCTTGAGAGGGGGGTATATCTGGCCTTGTGGGGGGGGAGAGGGAGAGTATACTGGTATACTCATTGCGTGACACTGCAATTGGCTAATACGGTAGTTAGTAATAACACTTTCTTAAAATTTTCTTGATCATGTCTTCAGTTATGCCTTGATAGCAGGTTCTGTAATATGCATCAATAATAAATTTACTTTCTTTTAAGTGTAGCAAGCAAGTAAATTTCTCATAAATCTATGAGTTTCTCTTCATTAGGGATGTGTAGGCAAAATTAGGTCTGGTCTAGGACCGGGCCGCAGGGACGCTAAGCCCCGAAATCACCTCAAGATTATCTTTAAGATGTAGTACATTGAATTATCATGTTTTTTTTCACAAATGTGACGGTGTTAGACCAAAGAATTAAAGCAGGAATTTATTTAAGTAACTTCATATTTTAATACATAATTAGAAGGAATGTAAATGTATTTAAACGTGTAGGTGTTTACAGGACTTCTGTGTAGGTGTTTACAGGACGTCTGTGTAGGTGTTTACAGGACGTCTGTGTAGGTGTTTACAGGACGTCTGTGTAGGTGTTTACAGGACTTCTGTGTAGGTGTTTACAGGACGTCTGTGTAGGTGTTTACAGGACGTCTGTGTAGGTGTTTACAGGACGTCTGTGTAGGTGTTTACAGGACGTCTGTGTAGGTGTTTACAGGACTTCTGTGTAGGTGTTTACAGGACGTCTGTGTAGGTGTTTACAGGACGTCTGTGTAGGTGTTTACAGGACGTCTGTGTAGGTGTTTACAGGACGTCTGTGTAGGTGTTTACAGGACGTCTGTGTAGGTGTTTACAGGACGTCTGTGTAGGTGTTTACAGGACGTCTGTGTAGGTGTTTACAGGACGTCTGTGTAGGTGTTTACAGGACGTCTGTGTAGGTGTTTACAGGACTTCTGTGTAGGTGTTTACAGGACGTCTGTGTAGGTGTTTACAGGACGTCTGTGTAGGTGTTTACAGGACTTCTCTGTAGGTGTTTACAGGACTTCTCTGTAGGTGTTTATTGGACGTCTGTGTAGGTGTTTATAGGACGTCTGTGTAGGTGTTTATAGGATGTCTGTGTAGGTGTTTACAGGACGTCTGTGTAGGTGTTTATAGGACGTCTGTGTAGGTGTTTATAGGACGTCTGTGTAGGTGTTTATAGGACGTCTGTGTAGGTGTTTATAGGACGTCTGTGTAGGTGTTTATAGGACGTCTGTGTAGGTGTTTATAGGACGTCTGTGTAGGTGTTTATAGGACGTCTGTGTAGGTGTTTATAGGACGGCTGTGTAGGTGTTTACAGGACGTCTGTGTAGGTGTTTACAGGACGGCTGTGTAGGTGTTTACAGGACGTCTGTGTAGGTGTTTACAGGACGTCTGTGTAGGTGTTTACAGGGCGTCTGTGTAGGTGTTTACAGGACGGCTGTGTAGGTGTTTATAGGACGGCTGTGTAGGTGTTTATAGGACGGCTGTGTAGGTGTTTACAGGACGGCTGTGTAGGTGTTTACAGGACGGCTGTGTAGGTGTTTACAGGACGGCTGTGTAGGTGTTTACAGGACGTCTGTGTAGGTGTTTACAGGGCGTCTGTGTAGGTGTTTATAGGACGTCTGTGTAGGTGTTTATAGGACGTCTGTGTAGGTGTTTACAGGACGGCTGTGTAGGTGTTTATAGGACGTCTGTGTAGGTGTTTACAGGACGTCTGTGTAGGTGTTTACAGGACGTCTGTGTAGGCGGTTTACAGGACGCCCGGCGCAGGCGGTTTACAGGACGCCCGGCGCAGGCGGTTTACAGGACGCCCGGCGCAGGCGGTTTACAGGACGCCCGGCGCAGGCGGTTTACAGGACGCCCGGCGCAGGCGGTTTACAGGACGCCCGGCGCAGGCGGTTTACAGGACGCCCGGCGCAGGCGGTTTACAGGACGCCGGCGCAGGCGTTCACTTTCGCAATTGAAAGTGAATAGGTGCAAATTCAAGATGGTCTCAGGCCACTAGCACTCGCCGCGGCCTCACGCTTCAATGTTGAGGCGTGTGTGCAAAAACTAGGTGTTGTGTTCAAAGGTCAGACACCACCACACCCGGCCCTTTGGCCGTCAGCCACCTCTTGCTGTGTTTCATACCTATACGTCTGTTCACC
This sequence comes from Procambarus clarkii, assembly GCF_040958095.1. Classification (NCBI taxonomy): domain Eukaryota; kingdom Metazoa; phylum Arthropoda; class Malacostraca; order Decapoda; family Cambaridae; genus Procambarus; species Procambarus clarkii. The sequence continues at coordinate 44,575,394 of NC_091155.1, forward strand.
TAGTTTTGCTTTGCGGGGGTTGAGCTCTGCTCTTTCGGCCCGCCTCTGTTGGCAATCAACTAACTATTTAGTGTGTGTGTTTGTACAAGGTATGTGGAAGCTGGTCAGAATTGCTTTTCACCTTTGTAAACACACATTAATGATGCTACTGTATGTGAAAAAATACTCCTCGGACACTTTATGTAGCACAGATGTAAATCTATGTATTTATGTCTGTAGGTTAGATTAGCATTTTGAAAGCATGCAATCTTGTTCTGTGGTTGATTGTTCAATAAATCACTGAACTATATGTTTAACAGATCTCTCACCCTGTCCATGGAGGACAGAAGAAAATGTATATATATATGCTGATTAGCATTGTAAATGTCTGGCCACGTCTGTAGTAGAAAATACTAATACTAATAAAGAACTCCTGCCTCGTGTGGCATGCATGGTTCTGGGCAATGGAGGATGTTACACTTCCTGAAAATATGTACATTCAGTTAATTCTAAGAAAGATTGCCATTAAAATGTGGCCGGCTGGTTCAATGTCCTTGTTATGCTGCTTGGTCATTTTCAGTGTTGTTAATCTTTAGGTTTTTTTCCTCCCAGTTTAATTATGCATCGTAACTAATGATTCCTACTGTATTTGCTGTATTTTAAGGGGAAGCTGTGTATCAGAATGTTAGTTGCTAGGCCTATGCAGTGGCTTAGGCTATGCCAATCCAGGCATCGTTGGATGACCCAATTTTGATTTGAAATGTGTGTATAATGTGTGTACATTTAATATAATAGATTGCCTGAATCTATATAATTTGGAGAAAGGTGGCATTAAGGTGGGTGGTGGTGGTGGCAGTCACTTGAACAATAGTCATCTCATTGTGGGGTTGTTGAACATGTCTGTTCACTCTGGATGAGTGACGCTGCCCAGTAAAAAAGTGCTCCTCCCCCCTTTAGGGGGAGGAAGGGGGAGATTAAACATATTAGCCTTGACATACATAACTTGACCCTGTGGCATGATGCGAATCTCTTTGGTGCTGATATTATCTCATGATTGAATCATGTGTTTTTAGTGAGCCTCTTCTTGCAGTCTAAAACATTTGCTGACCTGAGAACGTGGAATCAGTGGGATGATGTATGACAAGGAATTAACTAGTTGTATTTACATTTTGATACTGTCAATTTCTGGACGGAAGCATGTTTAGATAGATAGCATAGGCCTAATTTAGATGTGGGGGGTTGAGTGTCAAATTTTTAGATGGGCCAGATAAAACTCAAATTTTCCAGTCTGCTAGAGTTTTCAAATTGTATTTAATACATAGGCCTATGGGAATTTTTGTAATAGTTTTTTAAATGTATAGGTTATTTTTATCAGTAAACTAGCCAGAGAAATGAAGAGGCTCTGTCATTTGTGAAGAAGCAACTGGATAATTCCTATGGAAATATTAGGTATTTCCTGATATTTCCATCAGAAGTATCCGAGGAAATATCAGAGCCGATATGTATTAAGAAAAGGTATTTAAATGTTGAAACCAAAGCTAGACTTAAGAATTGATAGAGATATTAGGGAAATACAGGTATATAATATTTAGGAAATACTGGTTTTTAAATATAGGATCCAAGTGAAAATATCATTCAGATTGCTCCACATAAGGGGGAATCTGGGGGAAAGCGCCAAGCCATCACGACTATATAGCACTGGGAAGGGGTCAGGATAAGGATTTGGGATGGGACGGAGGGAAAGGAATGGTGCCCAACCACTTGGAAGGTCAGGGATTGAACACCTACTCTGAATTAAAGGTTATGGAATGCTCGAAGTGGACTTACCTGGCACAGGACCAGACCTGTAACTGCTGGTTGTTAGTTAGCCAACGAGGCATCTTTTCATTGACTTGAACAATTTTGACTTTACTGAATGTAAAGTAAGTTTCCACTTGGTCAACATTTGAATAATAATAGTGTACACCAGGGTGTGTAGCCAGCATCCTGGCTACACCTACATCCTAGCATCCTTTTACCATGTCGTAGCTCGGTCGATTAAGGCAGCGTCTGGGATGCTCTTGGATGCAGGTTCGAATCCTCGTCACGGCCCTTGTGAAATTGTTCATTTACACCAATGTTTTGATATTTTAGTTAGTATAATTTCCTTGGTAGCATTCATGCCAAGTGCTTCTTGTGTAGACAGCTGTGTCAGTCAGTTTTGTTGTATATCAATAGTACTTGATCAGATTTAATTACAGCCATAATTTACAGTAATTGTTGTAATATTATGAGCCTGATTTGTGAAATTGGTGACTTTTGTACTTTAAATATTTAATTTAACATGATCTTTATAGATGTGGCTTGCTGAATTCTACTAATATTTTGGTCTTGTAGGTTTAAAAAGTGATAATTTCAGATGTGTAGCTTATTGAGATCCCCTTAGTTAAGGGCCAAACATGTGGTCACCCATCCAGTTACTGGGCAGATGCAATGGGGCTTAACAAGGTTTAAGTTTAGTGAAGAGTAGACATAGTGTGAATTGGCCAATATGACATTATAATGGGTTTAGGGCCAATTGTGTGAAGACAGAAGCATATTATTGAGGGGCAATATGCCAAATTGGTTATTACAATGATTGACTAGCAGTCAATCATTAAAATTGTTGCATCCTTGACATAGTTGTTGCATAGATTGATGACCTTTTTTAAGAGTTTGTTTTTTATTTAAATAGAGATGAGATGTAATGGAGAGGGGGGAGGGAGGGGTATGGGGGTGGGGGAGGTAGCAGGTCTATGATTTATAGTCCTGAACCACAAATTTGCTCCTCCTTGAGAGGAATTTTGTCTAGATTTACCTGGTGGACTTAAGCAATGTTTTACCTTGTCGATGCCCATTTTGTTTTTAACCTACATAACCCAGCCCAAGTTGGGTCTTAATAGATCTCGATTAGATTTGAACTTGAGCTAATGATTTGGCATTTTAAAGACTGAAAAATTATCTGTGTAATGCCTTTGTAACATTAAGGAAGTGGGTTGGGGTTTGTACATTATATTTTAATACATTTATTTATTGACTACAAACAAAAGTTGAATACTTATGCTTGGTGGTAACAATGGTGTTTCTTGAATGCTGTGAAATGCTTCCTCTTGGAAACCAAATTTAATCTTTGATGTAATATCTGAACTATGTTCAGATATTGTACGTGTGTGTGTGTGTATATAATAGTACAGTACTTGATATATATGGCACGGTATACACATGGTCATAAGAGCAGATTCATATTAGGCTAGGCCTATGCGGATTTATTAAAATTACTGTACTGTATATTCTCATTTTAACTATACCCCCCCACCCCAATATATTTTTAATTTATTCTTCAAATGTGTGTGTGTGTACTATTTAAGTGTACAAAGTTTCACCATCAAAGTGTAGCTCTTTCACCATACTGTCACATTTGAATACTATAAAATGTTCTAAGTTAACCTTGGGAATATTTATCTATTGGTGTCAGTTTCTGATTGTTCTAAGTTATCATTCTCTCGTAGTTTTTCTGTTGACAGAGAAAGTATATTAACACTTTAGGTAAACAGTAGCCAGTACAGTAGAGTATTTTTGTTTAGTAGTTTAATCGAGCGAAGTTGTGTATATTGTGATAATTCCATTCTTGGATATAATTTGGTAATTTCAATATTTATACAGTACAGTATATATTTATTTTTATTTAAATTTAATATTGATACACGTGCCTGTTTTAGCATTATTTATTGTTAGGAAATGGACATATTAAGAATTTTTTTAACAAAAATACAAATTAGGAAATTTATACCTAATGTATTTGGAATTAAGAGAGGGTGCATTTATTTTTATTTTTTGTTTGTAAGTCCATGATAAGATATAGGCTAACTACATATAGATAACTATATGGAGGTGACAATGGATTGTGAAGATGTGAATAATTGTAATTGATGCAGGAAATGAGAGCCTGTTAATAAACATAATTCATTAAGAGGCTCTTATTATTATTGTTGCTAAATAAACATTATTTAGGTAATTAAACCCGTGTGTTGATATTGCAACTTCAATAGATTGCATAGTTTGATTCCAAGACAAAATGTTGATATTGTCCAGTTTGTGGCTAGGGGAAAAACGACCTTGTGTACACTCCAAGACAGAGCTTGTCGTGATAAGACACTCGCCTGGTGTTTCGAGAGCCCTTTGGCCTGGGTTCGTATCCTGGCCGGGGAGGATTGACTGGGCGCCAATCCTTAACTGTAGCCTCTGTTTCCCCATCAGTGAAATGGGTACAGTATCTGGGGCCAGATTCACGAAGCAGTTACGCAAGCACTTAAGAACTTGTACATTTTTTCTCAATCTTTGGCGGCTTTGTTTACAATTATTAAGCAGTTAATGAGCTCGGAAGCACCAGGAGGCTGTTTATAACAATAACAGTTGATTGGCAAGTTTTCATGCTTGTAAACTGTTTAATAAATGTAACCATATCTACACTTGAAACTGTATGTGTGTGTGTGTGTGTGTACTCACCTAGTTGTGCTTGTGGGGGTTGAGTTTTGGCTCTTTGGTCCCGCCTCTCAACTGTCAACCAACTGATGTACAGGTTCCTGAGCCTACTGGGCTCTATCATATCTACAATTGAAACTGTGTGTGTACTCACCTAGTCAAAGGTTGAGTTAAGATGTACACGTTCGTAAGTGCTTGCGTAACTGTTTCGTGAATCTGGCCCCAGGTTTATAGGTGCTTGGGTAACTGCTTCGTGAATCTGGCCCCTGGTTGCTAAACGATTTGGCGGATCGTATTCCAGGGAAAAATTAGGATTAAGGACTTTCCCAAAATGCTATGCCTGCTAGTGGCTGTACAAGAATGTCACTAATTCTTGTATATATAAATAATTGTTGTTAGCAAGTTTACCATATAGATACTATTCTCCAAGACATAATGTGGTAGTAGTGACAACCCATTAACAGTAATGATACAACCTTACTGAAGAATTACAGTTGAGCTAAGTACATCATGTCACCTTGCTCTTAATACGGGTTTATCTGTATGCTATATTGCCACAGTCAAATATGCACTTCTAACTAACTGGCCACTTATATTTGCTCTAGTTTTTTATTTAGACTAGGCCAGGTCTTTTCGGCTCCACATTCTCAAAAGATGATATTCTAAGAACAAGTCTACAAGGGCCGTGACGAGGCATTGTGGATTTGTTCATTTGATGCATCACGCTATTCTGATGTGTGTAATGAAGTAAGGGCGAAGAGGGAGAACGGCCTATTGACATAGCTCGAGTGCACGGGAGAGTTTTGTAAAACCCTGGTTTGTGTCTCGGAGAGGCTGCAGGATCTTGTAAGTTCAGTAGAACTTCGGTTTCAACTCTTTTGACCATGTCGTAGCTCAGTCGATTAAGGCAGCATCTGGGATGCTCTCGGACATAGGTTCGAATCCTCGTCACGGCCCTTGTGGATTTGTTCAAGCCAGGGCGAGGTTCCCATCTTGAAGCTTGAGACAATACTGACCTCGTGTTACTGTGTAGCCTACCTTCACGGGGTTGGATATATTTTTTTGTTTTAGCTTAACGACCAAGTGTGGTCCAATTGGGAGGAGGGGGGGGGGGCATTTGGTGCACTCAGCTAGTTGTGCTTGTGGGGGTTCAGCTCTGGCTCTTTGGTCCGCCTCTCAACTGTCAATCAACTGGTGTACAGGTTCCTGAGCCTACTGGGCTCTATCATATCTACATTATAAACTGTGTATGGAGTCAGCCTCCACCACATCACTGCCTAATGCATTCCATTTACTAACTACTCTGGTAGTTAAGGTGTGAAAGGGAAGAGAGGATACTAAGCAACCAGTTGACCTGGTGACCTTTGTCAACGGCTAGAACCCTGGAGGGTCAGGTCAGGTCAGCTTTGTTCAGCTCCCTTGGGTCAGGCACTGGACATGATCCGTAAGCTGAGTAACACAATGGAGTGAGGTTCTTGATTTTACTGATTTTACTGAACGAGAATATTAGAAGATGTATAGATATAGTAGGCATCCTTCAGTCTAAAGACTATGGACTTGCTGCCTGGGTAGGTAGATATGGAGAAGCTGTTACCCATGCAGCAGGTCCCCCCCCTCTCCACGTTGCTGAAATTATCCAATAGAAAGGCAAATGCCAATACACATGGTTCCAGCAACGTCGCAGATGTATAGATATATATATATTGATGTATATAGATATGCCGTCCCAACAACTGATTGAGCACCATTCCTTTCCCCCGTCCCAACCCCTTCCCAGTGCTGTATAGTCGTTGTGGCTTGGCGCTTTCCCCCTGATAGTTCCCTTCAGCTGTGCATATCGTTAGTTTGGTAATTATTTAGTCATTTATTTTTCGTGCGTTTCAACAGGATTGGGGCAGTATTTGTTTATTGTTTACCGTGATATTTGCAATATTGCATGGCATTATTATTGTTGCAGCCTTGACATGGTTGCATAGATTGATGAGATTTTTGTAAGTTTGTTGTTTTATTTAAATAGATGAGACAGTTATGTAATGGAGAGGGGGGGGGGGGGGGTTTGTGGGGTAGAGGGGGAGGGAGGAAGGCGGTGGCGGAAATGGAGACGTGGCAACGCCGCAGCTAAGGCTTAAGTTACATGGGGGGGATGGGGCCAGACAGACCCCCTCCCCCCTCCCTCAAGAGTCAGGTCTGGGAAAACTGTCCTCTTAGTTAACTTAAGCTTGAGGAGGCTTTTGTGTTCATTGTCCTGCTTCAAGCTTCACTCCCCCCCCCCCCCCCCCCCCTATCGTCTCAAGGGCGTTCCCCTATCAGGAGGATATTGAATGTAAGCTTTTTAATAAACTGCTAAGCTTTTGGTTGAAGATTTTCGGCCTGTAATGATTTATTTCTATCAAGCTGGCCATTATATTTCATAATAAGGTAAATAGAATGCCGCTAGACTCGTTTCTAAAACATTGTTGCCAACAAGTTTGCCACAAGTTTTGTTTTTTTCAGACATGTATAGTGCTGTATTTGATATAGTGTTGTTATTAGGGCTATAATGGGTAATATGTCAATGGGTGATGCAGTAGATGCTGCAGTAATGGGGGTGTGGTGAGGGGGGGGGGGATATATACAGCAGTGGTGCCATGTTGTTGACCTCAGGGGAGGGCTTGTCCACCTGCAATATGGCAACAGCGTTGGGGTGGGGCCGGTGTTGCCAGCAGCCAGCGGCGAGACGTCTTGATCTGGCTTTTATATTTTATTAAATCTATTATTTTTCCCCTCCCTCGCTGTATAGGCCATAGGGATGTTTTGTAATTGTGGTGTGGCATGTCTAACGCGTTAAGAAGGCCGTCTTGGTTATCTAAGAAGCAAATGCGTCGTTTTAGGCCATTTAATACTGGAAGACTCATTTTGCTAATATTAGCGGTTTGAATATTATAATACCTATTATTAACGCTATTTCAGCTAGGCTTTCATGGTGGCGACAATGAGGTGTATATATTTATATTGTATATAATCTATATATCTATTTCCCTTCATATTTAAGCAGACACGTTTGTGATTGGTTAAAATACAGGTTTAACTGAGGGAAAATGGCTTAAGAGGCAGTTATTGTTGAATTGATAATAATGTTTTTATGTTAGGTTTGAGTAAGATATTGGCTAGAGGGGTTGCTGTAGGAACTGGGTGAGGTTGTAATGGCCTTTGTGACTTGCAAAGGCGCGAGTTATTGTGGTGGTTGTGGTGGTTAATGGCACTGGTTGTGGTGGTGGTGGTAGCGACGCAGCTGGGGTCTCCGCCACGTGTTGGCTATTTATAATGTCTCTTGGTGGTGGTGGTGGTGGGGGGTGGGGGTACATTCGTGTGAATTGCCTGGGATTTTTCATCATTTTGTCATGTCCTCTCCTTTATCATGCTTCCTTTAATTGCCTAGTCAGGAGGAGGTATAGGGTGTCTTCCAGGTAGTTGAAGTGTCTTACAGGCGTTGTTTAGCTACTTGAGACAATGGCGTTCTAAAGTATAGTGATGAAAGACGGTGTACTCACCTAGTGGTGCTTGCGGGGGTTGAGTTCTGGCTCCTTACTCCTGCCTCTCAGATCTGGCTATCAACAGACGTTTTGGTACTAACTAGACTGGTTGGGTTTGGCACCTAAGTCGTATATTTTTATTTTATTTACCAATGTTTAAATTATCATTCATGACGTTGAGTAGTGAGTTTTTGCTCCCTTGGCCTAGCAATAGTTGAATGCTTCAATAGTGTTGGTAACTGGGTAAATGTTTTACCTTTTACCCAATATACATTTATTTTCTGTAGGCCTAGTTACTCGGCTAGTTGTGCTTGCGGGGGTTGAGCTCTGGCTCTTTGGTCCCGCCTCTCAACTGTCAATCAACTGGTGTACAGGTTCCTGAGCCTACTGGGCTCTTATCATATCTACACTTGAAACTGTGTTTACTAGTTGTGTTTTGCGGGGGTTGAGCTCTGGCTCTTTGGTCCCGCCTCTCAACTGTCAATCAACTGGTGTACAGGTTCCTGAGCCTATTGGGCTCTTATCATATCTACACTTAAAACTGTGTATGGAGTTGGGGGGGGGATGTTTTAATAGTTAACATTTCTAGGGGAAGGTAATCTTGAGGTTATCTTAAGATGATTTCTGGGCTTTAGTGTCCCCGCGGCCCGGTCCTCGACCAGGCCTCCACCCCCAGGAAGCAGCCCGTGACAGCTGACTAACACCCAGGTACCTATTTACTGCTAGGTAACAGGGGCCTCAGGGTGAAAGAAACTGCCCATTGTTTCTCGGCGGCGCCCGGGATCGAACCCGGGACCACAGGATCACACGTCCAGTGTTCTGTCCGCTCAGCCACCGGCTCCCCAGGTGTTCTCGTGATAGCTTGACCACTGAGGCTGTTGGTGTTGGCAGTTTGCGGTCAGACAATTGGTGTATGAACTTGTCTGCTGTGCTATTGCAAACATTGTTTCTGCAAACATACTCGAGGTGCTTCCGGGGCTTAGCGTCCCCGCGGCCCGGTCCTCGACCAGCCCTCCTGGTGCTGGACTGATCAAACCAGGCTGTTGGACGCGGCTGCTCGCAGCCTGCGTCCAGTCTAGTGTAAGGTTGTCTGAGCTGCCTATCATAGGCTCTTTTCAGAGCTCTTTTTTCAAGAGCTCTTCATTGGCTCTTCTTTGCAAGAGCTTTTTCATAGGCTGTTTTTCCTACGCAGCTGACTAGGCCTACAGTATTGACCCTGTATGGGCACTACTTTATGAATATTGTACCATTTCAAAGTAGGCTCAGGCCATTTTTGTTTAACGTAGCCTTACCGTCAAAGGAGGTAACCCGCACGAGGCAGAAACAAATGGGCAAAGTTTCTTTCACCCTGAATGCCCCTGTTACCTAGCATTAAATAGGTACCTGGGTGTTAGTCAGCTGTCACGGGCTGCTTCCTGGGGGTGGAGGCCTGGTCGAGGACCGGGCCGCGGGGCCCCGAAATCATCTCAAGATAACCTCAAGGATACTTGATCAACCAGGCTGTGAGGCTGCGAGCAGCCGCGTCTAATAGCTTGGTTGGTTAGAGACCGGGCCCCTGGGGATGGCCTAAAGGTTAACAAAGGGATGATAAGTGTTTATTGTCTTTTAACTCTTCCCTCATCACAATCGACTTGAGAATTTTCCAAGACGGACTGAAACGTCGTCGTCCCTTCACTTTCTAGTGTGTGGTCTGGTCAACATATTTCAGCCACGTTATTGTGACTTTGTCTGCATTTGGTCAATAATAAGATGTAGTTGATGTTGATGTAGACCAAACATCAACATAGTTTGTGTTGATGTAGCACACAAGAGCTGCACTCATCTAGGAAAGTAAGAGCTTGCATGAATTTTAGAATCTTTGCAGAATCTTGCAGATTATAATTCTGCTAGAGCCTCCTCCCCCCCCCCCCCACCATCCTACCTTCCAGCAGTGCATTGGCAGATGTTGGCTGGCTTGGGGGGGGGGGGGGGGACAACACAGGAAGCTCTCCCTAAATATTTCCTGTGTTGTAAAGGTTCACTCACACACAGGGGTAAGGCCACTGTACCGAGCTCTCGCACGTCAAGCCTGGCCTCGGGCCGGGCTCGGGGAGTAGGAGAACTCTTGAAACCCACATCAGGTATGGTGTGATGGGTACAAGCGGAGTGTTGTCAATGCTGGTGGTATGTCGTGATAGGTACAAGCGGAGTGTTGTCAATGCTGCAGGTATGGTGTGATAGGTACAAGCGGAGTGTTGTCAATGCTGCAGGTATGCCGTGATAGGTACAAGTGGAGTGTTGTCAATGCTGCAGGTATGTCGTGATAGGTACAAGCGGAGTGTTGTCAATGCTGCAGGTATGGTGTGATAGGTACAAGCGGAGTGTTGTCAATGCTGCAGGTATGCCGTGATAGGTACAAGCGGAGTGTTGTCAATGCTGCAGGTATGCCGTGATAGGTACATGTCTTCAAAATTACTCAAGTTCTAATGGCACGAAGCTAAAATTGTAAGATACTTGCGGTTACTTTGCATACATCAAATACCCTAAAAATACCAAAAATTGTGTATACCAAACACTACAATGGTATTGCTGTCATAAAGGTGGTAGCATAGGTTTACTTACCTAGTTGTTTGCGGGGGTTGAGCTCTGGCTCTTTGGTCCCGCCTCTCGACTGTCAGTCAACTAATGTACAGGTTCCCGAGTCTACTGGACTCTGTCATATCTACACTTGAAGCTGTGTATGGAGCCAATTGTGTGTGTGTGTGTTTGTGTTTAAGGTGTGTGTGTGTGCGTGTGTGTGTGTTCAAGGTGTGTGTATTCAAGGTGTGCGTGTGTGTTTGTGTTCAAGGTGTGCGTGTGTGTGTGTGTGTGTGTTTGTGTTCAAGGTGTGTGTGTGTGTGTGTTCAAGGTATGTGTGCGTGCGCGTGTGTTCAAGGTGTGTGTGCGTGTGTTGGCAGTCGATGCCAAGCCGCCGCCACATTATTTTTGTCTCTTGTGTGGGAAGCAGCGTGATTGGTTTTGTCTGGGTGTGATTGGTGATTATGATTGGGCTAGTGATTGGGGGTATACATGTGGTGGGTGAGGCATGCTTCCTTCCCATTCCCTTCCGTATTGGACTTCCCTCCTCCCTCTCCCTGTCTTTGTCATTCATTGGTGGTGCTACTGCCAGCCTGGCCACGTGGCTCCCTCTGTCCGCTATAAATAGCTCATCACTTTATGACTTTGTCTGTACGGTCTAAAGTCTCGCCGTGTTTCCGTGTCTGGATAGGTCTTATTGACGCCACTTTATGGTGGGGAATTTTGTTTTGGTCAAGATGACCATTGTTCCATTGCGTTTGTCATTAAGTATTGATCCAATGGTGAAGTTGAATTGTGTGTCGAATATTGTTGCAACTTTGGCAGAGGTATATGTGGTTGATGGAGTTCAGGGAGTTGTTCTGCTGCCCAAGTGACTTGTGAGAGTTTGGTCCACCAGGCTGTTGCTTGGAGCGGCCCGCAGGCCCACATATACCTGCTTGATGGGGTTCTGGGAGTTCTTCTACTGCCCAAGCCCGGCCCGAGGCCAGGCTTGACTTGTGAGAGATTGGTCCACCAGGCTGTTGCTTGGAGCGGCCCGCAGGCCCACATATACCTGCTTGATGGGGTTCTGGGAGTTCTTCTACTGCCCAAGCCCGGCCTGAGGCCAGGCTTGACTTGTGAGAGTTTGGTCCACCAGGCTGTTGCCTGGAGTGGCCCGCAGGCCCACATATACCTGGTTGATGGGGTTCTGGGAGTTCTACTGCCCAAGTCCGGCCTGACTTCTGAGAGCTTGGTACCTGCTTGATGGGGTTCTGGGATTCCAATAATTTAGGTGTTTTATCTCGTCTATGCGTGCCGTATATGTTCTCTGTATTCCCTCTATTTCAGCAATCTCTCCTGCTCTGAAGGGGGAAGTGAGTACTGAGCAGTACTCAAGACTGGACAGCACAAGTGACTTGAAGAGTACAACCATTGTGATGGGATCCCTGGATTTGAAAGTTCTCGTAATCCATCCTATCATGTTTCTGGCTGACGCAATATTTGCTTGGTTATGCTCCTTAAACGTTAGGTCGTCAGACATTATTATTCCCAAATCCTTGACATGCTATGGGCAGATTTGATTGTGTTTTGTACCCTGTATTATGTTTAAGGTCCTCATTTTTACCGTACCTCAGTACCTGGAATTTATCACTGTTAAACATGTTTTCTGTTGCCCAGTCGAAAACTGTGTTAATATATTATTTATTAATATGGGTGGTTTTTGCTTTTGATTTCACACATGTGAAGAAATATTTAGAGTTTCTTGATTTCTTGAATTGCTTTGTTGTAGTTGCCATTCTTCAGTCTGATAGGAATTGCTTTGTTGTAGTTGCCATTCTTCAGTCTGTTGGACTACTTCAATCTCCCTGTTTAAATTATTCCTTCTTTGTATGGAAAGTTGTGGCTGCTTAAGTAACATTGTGATAGACTATGAATCTTATAGTTATCGTGTTGTGTACAGTATACTAGGCCTGCAGTTAACCAATTTGTCTGACGTTAAGTTCATAGCCTTCGAATGCGTTGTATTCCGTGTTTAGCGAGCTTGTGTTTTGTGTATTCACCTAGTTGTGTTTGCGGAGGTTGAGCTTTGGCTCTTTGGTCCCGCCTCTCAACAGGTGTACAGGTTCCTGAGCCTATTGGGCTCTATCATATCTGCACTTGAAACTGTATGGCGTCAGCCTCCACCACATCATGTGTGTGTGTGGAGGGCGGGTGTGGGGGATATTACCAGGATGGAGAGCCCCGAGGGCAGGGCAATTATCTCCAGGTTAGAGGAGGGTTGGTGGTTCCTGGCCTTGTAGTCCCATCGCTTGCAGTCTGTCGCCCCCATGATTGCCGGCCAGGCTTCTCGGCTCCTGTCTAGACCTTTGCTAGACGGGTTCCTGGGACAGATGCGCCCTAGACGGGCTCTTGGGGCAGGTAGACGGGCTCTTGGGGCAGGTAGACGGGCTCTTGGGGCAGGTAGACGGGCTCTTGGGGCAGGTAGACGGGCTCTTGGGGCAGGTAGACGGGCTCTTGGGGCAGATAGACAGGCTCTTGGGTCAGATAGATAGGTTCTTGACCAGATAGACGGCTCTTGCTTGACGCCCTATCTTAAGGATACCTGATCAACCAGGCTGTGACTCATAAGTCAGGCTGCGAGCAGCCGCGTCCAACAGCCTGGTTGACCAGTCCAGCTACCAGGAGGCCTGGTCGGGGACCGGGCCGCGGGGACGCTAAGCCCCGAAATCATGGCAAGGTTGTTATTTTAGCTTTAGCTACTTAGAACGAAGTGTCCATGTAGCACAGGCTATGGCGAGCCCGGAAGACCATAACGGCAAGGTAAGGAGGCTTAGCTTTGTGGTGGGCAGGGGTATTTGCCACAACAAAGAGCGCGCCCGCGCGCGCACCAAGCCCGGCATTCCCCCTACCCCCCATAAAGGGTAGGGGGGGGGCTAGACTAGTATAATGGCCTGATTGGAGGTTTCCGTGTAGGCAACTGTCTTTAGGGAGTTAGGAAGCGGTTGGGCACTGTTTTAGCACTGGTTAATAGCCCAATAGACAGACCTGTCTCGGGGTACACGTGATTGATAGACTGATAGATGTTAGTGAAATGGGTGGCAATAGATGGCATGGACTGTTTGTGGATTGTATTGTGGTCACACACACTGCTTGTATTGTGGTCACACACACTGCTTGTATTGTGGTCACACACACTGCTTGTATTGTGGTCACACACACTGCTTGTATTGTGGTCACACACACTGCTTGTATTGTGGTCACACACTGGCTTGTATTGTGGTCACACACACTGCTTGTATTGTGGTCACACACACTGCTTGTATTGTGGTCACACACACTGGCTTGTATTGTGGTCACACACACTGCTTGTATTGTGGTCACACACACTGCTTGTATTGTGGTCACACACACTGCTTGTATTGTGGTCACACACACTGCTTGTATTGTGGTCACACACACTGCTTGTATTGTGGTCACACACACTGCTTGTATTGTGGTCACACACACTGCTTGTATTGTGGTCACACACTGCTTGTATTGTGGTCACACACTGGCTTGTATTGTGGTCACACACTGCTTGTATTGTGGTCACACACTGCTTGTATTGTGGTCACACACTGGCTTGTATTGTGGTCACACACTGCTTGTATTGTGGTCACACACTGGCTTGTATTGTGGTCACACACTGGCTTGTATTGTGGTCACACACTGGCTTGTATTGTGGTCACACACTGGCTTGTATTGTGGTCACACACACTGCTTGTATTGTGGTCACACACTGGCTTGTATTGTGGTCACACACTGCTTGTATTGTGGTCACACACTGGCTTGCATTGTGGTCACACACTGGCTTGCATTGTGGTCACACACTGCTTGTATTGTGGTCACACACACTGGCTTGTATTGTGGTCACACACTGGCTTGTATTGTGGTCAACTTGTGTTTCAACTTGAGAACTCTTTGACTTTCAAATTCTTTGTGGAATCGCGCCTTGGGGCTGTGTATGGACCATAATAGGGAAGATGGTGAGACAGGATACGCCTAGACACCTCATAATATATCACATCCCCTGTTCTCCACCACCCCCCTGTTCCGGGGTGTGGAGAAGGGACCCCCACACACATCCTTTTCCTGCCCAACGCCAGTAGAGAGGCTGCCCGCACGGCTAGACTCTCCGCTTCCCCCCTCTCTGTCCCTCCCGCTAGTGGCCGCCTCCTGTAGTGGGTGGCGGGAACTTGACCACGTGGCCGCCATTCAGACAAAGACTTCGTCTCCTCCCGCGTGCTGTGATGAAGGTCAGCTCACCAGATGCGCGGGCGCGGCTACCGCTGACGGCTGCCGCTGATGGCTACCGCTGACGGCAACGCCAAGATCCCCTTCCCTTTGTAATCATACAGCTATTACAGAATCATCCAAGCATCAACAGGAAACCAAAAGGCAGATGTTACTGAGTTAACAAAGGGCGCGGGGTAAATTTTGGCGCCAATTTTGCTTTGCGGCAAACCAAGCCTGGCTTTTAGTTAGGACTGTGATGGCTTGGGCTTAGGATAGGTTTGGTATGTGATGTTCTTTGGTATCTAAGTTCTGTTACGTTTTTCTGGGAGTAGTTGTGTTTTGTGCAATCTACAAGCCAAGCCTGGCCTCGTGCCGGGCTTGAGAGTAGAACAACTCCCTGAACCCCATCAAGCAGGTAATCCATACATAGCATGGAGGATTGGGTACCAAGAGCTAAGGTACCCTAAGGAGGTGATCTTGCACCACCACCACTACCTTATCTTATCACACAGACGAAAATAGACATCATAAGTTTGTTGTCACTCTCGGTAGATATGCCGAACTAGGCATCAAGATCTTCTAGATAGAACACATTACAAAACATTAATTCTCGCTGGAAATAACACGATTGTTTAATAAGATTTGTAAACTTGTATGTTCGAATGTACATTTTTGATCTGTTGTGTGCCTGGGTCATACCTGTAGAGGGTTCTGAGAGTTCTACTCCCAGAGCCCGGTCAGAGACGAGGCTTGACTTGTGACTTGTGATTTAGGAGTCCTGGTCGACGACCGGGCCGCGGGGACGCTAAGCCCCGGAAGCACCTCAAGGTGACCTCAAGGTGATACCAGGTGGGAGCCGGTGGCTGAGCGGACAGAACGCTGGACACGTGATCCTGGGTTCGATCCCGGGCGCCGGCGAGAAGCAATGGGCAGCTTCTTTCACCCCTGATGCATGCCCTGTTACCTAGCAGTAAATAGGTACCTGGGTGTTAGTCAGCTGTCACGGGCTGCTTCCTGGGGGTGGAGGCCTGGTCGAGGACCGTGCCGCGGGGACACGTAAGCCCCGAAATCATCTCAAGATACTGGATGGAGGACACGAAGCTACTCTATCACTTTGAGATGTATTTCTTTCTTGTCTCAATAAACATACTTGGATATTGTATAGGAATTTTGTTTCTGTATATTTGAGTATTGTATACCGAGTAATGTATATAGTTTGAGAAACTATGAAAATACTGTTGGTTTAAGAAATTGTCTAACTACCTCGTCCGTCTTGTAACGCGGCTTAGGTAAAGAAATGTTGGGGTTCAGCTCCTGGACTCTTATTATATGGGCTTCGAATCTTTCCACTGCTACTCACAAGATAAGTATGGGGGGGGGGTGCATAGATGAACTAGGCTGAACTCTTTGGCAGAGGGGGAATTATCAGGGGGAAAGCGCCAAGCCATTACCACAATATAGCACTGGGTAGGGGTCAGGATAAGGATTTGGGATTGGGATGAGGTGGCGGTCAAAGGCTTCAGTAGCGCAGTATTGGAAACAAATTTGCTTTAACACAACCAATTATATATAGGTGTTTTGACTGACATGTTTTGTGCTTCGCGGCGGCATGTGTGTACAACCTGCGAGCCGCAACAATCTGTTGGATCAAATTATCACAAGTCAATGCCTGGTGCAAGCCCTGACCTCAAGGCTGGTCTTGCAGTAAGATTACTCTTAGAATTCACTCCAGGTAGCCAACTGGGATACAACCCCCCCCCAACCCCCCCTTCACCCTAGGGACCTACCCAAACACCCCCACATCTCCACCCACAATTCGCGCCCCCTAAACCCCCCCCCCCCCACCACCCCTCACTTAAGGGCCACTGGGGTCTGGTAGCTTTCAGCCAGCGGACAACAAAGGAGATGGGGTATCACACTTTAGTTCACACTTAGCTTTGTCTTCCTCTCCTAGCTTGTCTTAGTCTCCTGGCTTGTCTTAGGCTCAGTGTTTGGTCTCCTAGCTTGTCTTAGTCTCCTGGCTTATCTTAGTCTGAATGTCTTGGTCTCCTGGCTTGTCTTAGTGTCAATGTCTTGGTCTCCTTGGTCTCCTCCCTCGTCTTGGTCTCCCCAAGACACAGTCTGTGTCAAGTGTCACAGTGTGTGTCAAGACACACACAGTCTGTGAGTGTTTCCGTGTGAGGCACCAGTTTAAGGAGCCAGGGCCGCCTCGATACATCATAGCCAGCTAAGTGTCTTGGGAGGGGGGGGGGATGCGATTAATGTTAACCTCGTTCAAGGTTAATTGGCCCTTTAGAGGAAGCTGCCATTGTGTGAATTTTCTGCGGCTTGTCGCTTGGATGAGTATCCGTGGATGGGTGTTGGTGGGTGAGGTTCAGTTTGGCCGCACTAGGGGGGGGCGGTAGGGGGGGTTAGGGGCTGTCAGGTAGGCCAAGGTTGGCTGACTTCCATTCGGTCCGCCCACTGCGGGTCTCGGTGTGTTACTTAAGGATTCTGGTATCTAGGACAAGTTACGGGCTCGCCATAGCCCGTGCTATATGGACACTTCGCTCTGAGTAGCTAAATCTGAAACAATTAGGACAAGTGTAGAAATCCACAAGGGCCGTGACGAGGTTCCAACTTACGTCTGAGAGGATCCCAGGAGAGCATATAACACTATAAAAGTTGTCTAGGACTAGTTATCTTGGTTATCTTGAGATGATTTCGGGGCTTTAGTGTCCCCGCGGCCCGGTCCTCGAGCAGGCCTCTGTTACACACTCGCAGGAAGCAGCCCGCAGCAGCTGTCTAACTCCCAGGTACCTATTTACTGCTAGGTGAACAGGGGCATCAGGGTGAAAGAAACATTTTGCCCGTTTGTCTCCACCCGGGATCGAACCTGGAATCTATAAAACGTACCTATAGTGGGTTCTGGGAGTTATTGTAGTTTAACACGAGAAGGGGGGGGAGGGGGTTAGGTCTAGACAACCTAAAGTCATTACTGTTTTGTCCACAAACAGGTTGCATGGGGGGCAGAATCCCCCCCCCCCCTGACCATTAGGCTAATTGGTTGGCCATAAGCAGCCTTAATGCAATGTTGGGTCTAAATACTATTCAAGCTAGGCCTTTTTAATTGGTATTTGTGGCAAAGAAACTTAGATTTGTTGAGTAATGGAGCCGTTTTGACTGTGGTGAATTTAAAATTGTGTGTGTGTGTAATTACCTAAGTGTAGTTACAGGATGAGAGCTACGCTCGTGGTGTCCCGTCTTCCCAGCACTCTTTGTCATATAACGCTTTGAAATTACTGACGGTCTTGGCCTCCCACCACCACCTCACCTAACTTGTTCCAACCGTCTACCACTCTGTAAAAGTGAATTGTCTTATATTTCTTCGGCATCTGTGTTTAGTTAGTTTAAATCTATGACCTCTTGTTCTTAAAGTGTGTGTGTTCACCTAGTTGTGTTTGCGGGGGTTGAGGTTAGTTCTTTCGGCCCGCCTCTCAACTGTCAATCAACTGTTTAACTTTTTATTCTTCACACCACACACACCAGGAAGCAGCCCGTGACAGCTAACTAACTCCTAGGTACCTATTTACTGCTAGGTAACAGGGGCACTTAGGGTGAAAGAAACTTTGCCCATTTGTTTCTGCCTCATGCGGGAATCGAACCCACGCCACAGAATTACGAGTCGTGCGCGCTATCCACCAGGCTACGAGGCGTGTGTGTGCGAACAAGCCTGAATGGTCCCCAAGCATATATGTAACTGATATATGCCTGTTTGATATGCTGTCTGAAGTTATTGTGATTTGTCTGTAGTTAAGAGTTTTGGGAAAGTGTTGAGTGGAGTGCGTATCCTGCCTGTATCTGGCAGGTGTAATGAGTGGAGGATGTATCCTGCCTGTATCTGGCAGGTGTAATGAGTGGAGGATGTATCCTGCCTGTATCTGGCAGGTGTAATGAGTGGAGTGCGTATCCTGCCTGTATCTGGCAGGTGTAATGAGTGGAGGATGTATCCTGCCTGTATCTGGCAGGTGTAATGAGTGTAGTGTGTATCCTGCCTGTATCTGGCAGGTGTAATCCCTTCCCCTAGTTCCTGTGCTTCCCCTCTTCTCTCTCACCTCTCTCCCTCTCCCACCTCTCTCCCTCTCCCTCCCAGTCGATCATGTGAGAGGAGATGAGTCATCAAGGCGACACTAATCCGGCGTTGCGTGATTCCCTGTAGGAGGACTGGCTTACCTAAGGCTTTGTCCACGTTGGCTTAAGATGTGTTGGCGGTGTACAGTGTCTTAGAGGATGCCTCCTTCTCTCCCTCCTCCACCTCTCTGGCAGTTCACTCTTCCTCTGAGATGCTTCTCTCTCTTGTAGCAATGTCTTGTACTTTCTGGAGAATGGTGGAACGTGGCTTCTTAATATTTCTGTGGGTTAAGGTGTTCTTAAAGGTATTGTTATAGGGGATTTTGGTCTGTTTAGTGACCTAGACCTGGCCATCGTGGTGGTAAGGTTACCTTACCTTCAGGGGATTTCGGAGCTTAGCGACCCCGCGGCCCGGTCCTTGACCAGGCCTCCACCCCCAGGAAGCAGCCCGTGACAGCTGACTTAACACCCAGGTACCTATTTTACTGCTAGGTAACAGGGGCATAGGGTGAAAGAAACTCTGCCCATTGTTTCTCGCCGGCGCCTGGGATCGAACCCAGGACCACAGGATCACAAGTCCAGCGTGCTGTCCGCTCGGCCGACCGGCTCCCAACTGGTCAGCCAGGCTGTTGGACTCGGCTGCTCGCAGCATGATTGATCAGGTATCCTTTGGAGGTGTTTGTCAAGTTCTCTTGAACACTGTGAGGGGTCGGCCAGTTCTCGGGGATGTAACCTAAGTTGTTGTTTAAGATTCGCTACTTGGAACAAAAAGTTCCAAGTAGCACGGGCTATGGTGAGCCCGTAGAGTGTAACCTAAGGTTCTCAAAGACGCAATGTTCTTAGGGGACTGGGTAGCCGAAGCGGGTGCATGACTGGTTTAATGAAGAGGAAGGAGAGGCATAGGTGAAGGGAAGTATAGAAGTGGGAAATACAGTGAGAGGTATGAGAGCGGGCGGGCTGTCCGCCTTGCTGACACCATGTGTGGGTGTTGGCAGCTAAGCTAAGCTGGCTCCCTCTTGTCAGGGAGCTGTGAGTGTGTGAGAGGTTCTTCACATGTGTTTCACCATATATGGATGTCCATAGATGAATACTGTGTAGCATTCATATATACACACTCCTATGCTTCCACACATGTTCTGTTTAAAGCTATATATATATATATTATTGGGTGTGGGTTGAGCTTTAGCTCTTTGGTCCCGCCTCTCCACTGTTAATCAAGCGAGCCCATTGGGCTCTATATCATATCTACATTTGAAACTGTACATAACCTACCTACATCACATCACTTCCTAGTGCATTCCATTCGTTAACTGGCAACATTGAACAATTCTTTGGCATCTGGGTCATTTGGGGGGGGGGCTATCTGGGATTGTTTTTGGGGCAAGTAGGAGGCCAGGTCGAGGACCGGGCCGCGGGGACGCCAAGCCCCGAAACCATCTCAAGGTAACCACCTTACCTTGCGGTTCCCTTGAGATGATTCAGAGGCCTTACACTTTACCTCAAGGTAAATGATCATTTGGATAATTACTCAATCACTGCTTAACCCGGCAATGTTTTAGCAGTTGAGTGACCAAGCAGGTTGTGGAGACGACGGTGATGCATGCGTCACATCACAGTCTGGTTGACCAGGCTGCCTCTTGAGAGATGGAACAGGTTTTCTCTAGTGGGAAGGGCCTAACCCACGAAGGACGCGCGCGCACATCTTTCCAGTGAAAGTGGGATGGCGGTCTAGCCTGGGAGGGAGAGGGGGGGGGGAAGGGGGGATGGATAGATAGAGGGATAACGGGATGACCTACACAGGAAGTGACGATGTTCAAGGATAGGGGCGGCTGGCCGGGGTGTTTCAGAGAGGGCGCAGTTTTTTTTCTACCACAGACGTGGCCACACATTTACAATGCTAACCGGCTGGCCTCGTGGTAATGTGTGTGCGGGGGGGGGGGGATGTATTGGGGTAAACAAGGTCATTAGGGATAGATGTGTGTACAGCAGTTAGGCTAGTTAGCGCCTCTTGCCAGGTAATATATTGGGGGTGCTCTCACATGTAGGTTCGAGCCCTCTTTACGGCTCGAAATTTTACAGCTTTACGGTCTTGTGGATTTGTTCATATTGCTGTTATTATTTTATTGGTCTAACTACCTTGTTAGAGATGTAATTCAATTTCTTTTCCTTTCAGGTTGGTTGACGTAATTGCTTAGAAGGGATTTAATGGCGAGGAAGGACTTATTGTAAGTTTTTAATTTGATTTTTTATTGTTGACGCTGGAAATTCTTTCTACTGTCTCTACGGCTCATTTGGGTACTCGGGTTTCTACCCTCAGAATTTTGTATGTGGTGATCATGTCTCAAGCGACGTAAGGTTCAATTTATGCAACATTTCCTCATAACTGTAGTTCAGCAGGAACACTGGCCTGTAGTTCAGTGCCGGCATTTATTGGTAAGGGAAGAGGGGCATCGGGTGAAAGAAAGCTCTGTCCATTTGTCTCTCAGCCGGGAATTTCATGTACTCGGGTCCTTGGAGCTACGCCTCCTGACAGCTTGGCCACTGTAACGAGGTCCTCGGTGAGTATGGTGCTGTCTAATTGATTGATTGACGAAGATTTGATTGATTGTAATGTCTTAAAGCTTAGCGTCCCCGCGGCCCGGTCCTCGACCAGGCCTCCTGGTTGCTGAACTGGTCAATCAGGCTGTTGGACGCGATACCTTGCAGCCTGACGGACGAGTCACAGCCTGGTTGATCCGGTATCCTTTAGAGGTGGTGTTCAAGTTCTCTTGAACACTGTGAGGGGTCGGCCAGTTATGTCCCTTATGTGTAGTGGAAGCGTGTTGAACAGTCTCGGGCCTCTGATGTTGATAGTTCTCTCTTGAACACTGTGAGGGGTCGGCCAGTTATGCCCCTTATGTGTAGTGGAAGCGTGTTGAACAGTCTCGGGCCTCTGATGTTGATAGTTCTCTCTTGAACACTGTGAGGGGTCGGCCAGTTATGCCCCTTATGTGTAGTGGAAGCGTGTTGAACAGTCTCGGGCCTCTGATGTTGATAATTCTCTCTTGAACACTGTGTGGGGTCGGCCAGTTATGTCCCTTATGTGTAGTGGAAGCGTGTTGAACAGTCTCGGGCCTCTGATGTTGATACTCTGAGAGTTCTCTCTCAGAGTACCTGTTGCAGTGATGTTATTTCTGTGTGCAGGTTTGGGACCAGCCCCTCTAATATTTTCCACGTGTAAATTATTATGTATCTCTCCCGCCTGCGCTCAAGGGAGTACAGATTTAGGCTCTTTAGTCGGTCCCAATAGTTTAGATGTTTACTGAGTGGATTCTGCTACAGGATGCAAGTTGACCTAATTACCTGGGGGTTACCGGATTACCTGGGGGTTATCGGATTACCTGGGGGTTACCGGATTACCTGGGGAGGGTCCTGGGGGGGGGTCTTCCCAAACGACACACGGAGTTGTTGAGGTTTGAAGGGGGGAGGGGGGGGTGGGAGTTGTATTAATGTATATTCATCAGGTTGTTGGACATGAGTACTTTTTAACAATTGATGAGTTGACTGGTGTAAGCAGGTGTGGGAGAGGGAGCCTTGGGCAGGTGTGGGAGAGGGAGCCTTGGGCAGGTGTGGGAGAGGGGGGCCTTGGGCAGGTGTGGGAGAGGGGGGCCTTGGGCAGGTGTGGGAGAGGGGGGCCTTGGGCAGGTGTGGGAGAGGGGGGCCTTGGGCAGGTGTGGGAGAGGGGGGCCTTGGGCAGGTGTGGGAGAGGGGGGCCTTGGGCAGGTGTGGGAGAGGGGGAGCCGTAGGCAGGTGTGGGAGAGGGGGAGCCGTAGGCAGGTGTGGGAGAGGGGGAGCCGTAGGCAGGTGTGGGAGAGGGGGAGCCGTAGGCAGGTGTGGGAGAGGGGGAGCCGTAGGCAGGTGTGAAAGAGGGGGGGCCTTGGGCAGGTGTGGGAGAGGGGGGGCCTTGGGCAGGTGTGGGAGAGGGGGGCCTTGGGCAGGTGTGGGAGAGGGGGGCCTTGGGCAGGTGTGGGAGAGGGAGCTTTGGGCAGGTGTGGGAGAGGGGGAGCCGTAGGCAGGTGTGGGAGAGGGGGAGCCGTAGGCAGGTGTGGGAGAGGGGGGCCTTGGGCAGGTGTGGGAGAGGTGTCGCAGGTGTGGTAAAGCCTGCCGTCTTAAGGGGCACGCCCCCACTCTCCAAGAGTGGTGGTGAATGGCCTCCATAAGGACAGGTTGGGAGTAGTGTTACTCGGCCCAAGATACTTGGAGGGAGAGACCCGGGCTGTGTGCACTTATCCTGCGTGTCTTGTACTTCTCCCGGGACTCGAACGGGTTAATAGTATGTTATGTCTAGTCTTGGGGCTCTTGAAGCCGCTCCGCCATACTCCACAAGGGCCGTGGTGAGGCTCGAACCTACGGCCAGGAGGATCCCAGGCGCTGCCTTAGTCGACTAGGCCACGATTAGAGGTATTCATAGCTGTTGTGGGGCCCCTGATGCACCTGTTCACCTGGGAGTAAATAGGTACCTGGGAGTTAGACAACTGCTCCAGGCTGCTTCCTGGGGGTGGAGGCATGGTCTAAGACCGGGCCGCGGGGACACTAAGCCCCGAAATCACCTCAAGATGATTTCGGGGCTTAGCGTCCCCGCGGCCCGGTCCTCGACCAGGCCTCCACCCCCAGGAAGCAGCTGTCTAACTCCCAGGTACCTATTTACTACCGGGTGAACAGAGGCATCAGGGTGAAAGACTGCCCGTATGTTTCCGCCTCCGCCGGGGATTGAACCCGGAACCTCAGGACCACGAATCCCGACCGCTGTCGACTCGGCTGTCATGCCCCTAGGGTGTAATTGGGCAAGTGTTGTCACAGGCGGCGCTCTCGGGTCTCGAACCCGTGTGTAAGGATCCTGGAGGCGTGTAAGGACCCCAGGAGCGCCCACGCAAGCACCCGCCCCACCAGGTGCAGGACCGAGCTCGAGCCCGCAGGTCCTCGTCTTGGAAACGTTGCTGGCGTCTCCGTTTTCTGTTGGTTTTATTTTGCTAATGGGGGCAGAGGCTAGTAGCTATAGGCCTAATGACTGAAGGACTTGAGAATGCGTTTGCCCCGGTGGATTAGGATTAGCCTAATCCTAATCCACGTGGAGGATTAAGAGCCTAATCCTCCTCATGTGGAAGATTAGGCTTTTCTTCTTTAGCTGCTGAAGCATCTTCAGACTTAGTGTTAGGGATCAGGGGAAAGCACCAAGCCACCACGGCTATATGGCATTGGGAAAGGGGGTCAGGATTTGGGATGGGACGGAGGGAAAGGAATGGTGGCCAACCACTTACTGGGACGGTCGGGGGATTGAACCCAGACCTGCATGACGCCAGACCGTCGCTCTACCGTCCAGCCCAAGTGGTTGGGTGGGAGGCCTGTGTAGAATGTTAATGTATTGAAGACATGACCTGGAGCCGGTGTAGGTTTGTAGGTGCTTGCGTAACTGCTTCGTGAATCTGGCCCCAGGTTCGTAAGTGCTTGCGTAACTGTTTCGTGAATCTGGCCCCAGGTTCGTAAGTGCTTGCGTAACTGCTTCGTGAATCTGGCCCCAGGTTCGTAAGTACTTGCGTATTGCAACTATTTTGCTCATTGTATAAATTTCCTGATAGGCCGCGAGCAGCAACAGCCTGGTTGATCAACCACGTTATGACCGGGCCTCCGGGGGGTAATTGATCCACGGAACCCGCTCCAGGTAGCAGGTGTTAGGTGTGTGTGAGGTCATCTTAAGTGTTGCCACATATGTGACTGTCTGGCTGTTTAACTGTTGGAAGACTGGCTCCTACACCTGGTACTGTGAGGGCCGGGTGTGTGTTGGGGGCCGGGTGTGTGTTGGGGGCCGGGTGTGTGTGTTGGTGGCCGGGTGTGTGTGTTGGTGGCCGGGTGTGTGTGTTGGTGGCCGGGTGTGTGTGTTGGTGGCCGGGTGTGTGTGTTGGAGGCCGGGTGTGTGTGTGTGTTGGAGGCCGGGTGTGTGTTGGGGGCCGGGTGTGTGTTGGGGGCCGGGTGTGTGTGTTGGGGGCCGGGTGTGTGTGTTGGGGGCCGGGTGTGTGTGTTGGGGGCCGGGTGTGTGTGTTGGGGGCCGGGTGTGTGTGTTGGGGGCCGGGTGTGTGTGTTGGGGGCCGGGTGTGTGTGTTGGGGGCCGGGTGTGTGTGTTGGGGGCCGGGTGTGTGTGTTGGTGGCCGGATGTGTGTTGGTGGCCGGGTGTGTGTTGGGGGCCGGGTGTGTGTTGGGGGCCGGGTGTGTGTTGGGGGGCCGGGTGTGTGTTGGTGGCCGGGTGTGTGTTGGTGGCCGGGTGTGTGTTGGTGGCCGGGTGTGTGTTGGGGGGCCGGGTGTGTGTTGGGGGCCGGGTGTGTGTTGGAGGCCGGGTGTGTGTTGGTGGCCGGGTGTGTGTTGGGGGCCGGGTGTGTGTTGGAGGCCAGGTGTTGAGGATATTCCCCAAATTTCACAATAGATGGCGTATGACGTCAGTGGATAAGGTCAGCGAGTGTCGGGGGGGGGGGGAGTGCCAGCTGCTGCTGTCTGGTCTATAACGACATGCTAGAGCGAATGTGGCGTAAATCCATAAATGAGCTGTGATTAGCGTTCGAACCTATATACAGGGTGTGTTCCCAGATGAACGTGTTAGACAAATCGGCTTCGACAGGGTCAAAGCCATTGTAACCTGGCCTCAGGCCTGGCTCGGGGTGTAGTGCAACTCTAGAGACCCTGTAAAGGTATGATGGAAAGTACCGATGGTTATCTTGAGGTTATCTTGAGATGATTTCAGGGCTTTTTAGTGTCCCCGCGGCCCGGTCCTCGACCAGGCCTCCACCCCCAGGAAGCAGCCCGTGACAGCTGACTAACTCCCGAGTACCTATTTACTGCTAGGTAACAGGGGCATTCAGGGTGAAAGAAACTTTGCCCATTTGTTTCTGCCTCGTGCGGGAATCGAACCCGAGCCACAGAATTACGAGTCCTGCGCGCTATCCACCAGGCTTTCGTGGCCCCGAAATATTACCCCCGTGGTGGTAATAGAATCGACTTGATTTTTCTGTTTAGGTTCGAATTCCATGTCTTATCTCCTGGTCATAATATCTTCAGCGGCGTTGGTATTCATCAAAATATAAATTACAATTGTGATTATTCTTGTATATAAATCACTAGATGTTAATTCTCAACAGCTAAAACCTGTCGCACCTTAGTTGCCTACCACAAGGTGGGTAAGGTAGCCTGATGCCACTGTTCACCTAGCTGTAAATAGGTACCTGGGAGTTAGACAGCTGCTACGGGCTGCTTCCTGGGGATGTGTAACAAAGGAGGCCTGGTCGAGGACCGGGCCGCGGGGACACTAAGCCCCGAAATCATCTCAAGATAACCCATCCTGTGGGTGGTGGTGGACCCAATACCCATCCTGTGGGTGGTGGTGGATCCCATACCCATCCTGTTGGTGGTGGTGGTGGTGGACCCCATACCCATCCTGTGGGTGGTGGTGGACCCCATACCCATCCTGTGGGTGGTGGTGGACCCCATACCCATCCTGTGGGTAGTGGTGGACCCCATACCCTTCCTGTTGGTGGTGGTGGTGGACCCCATACCCATCCTGTGGGTGGTGGTGGACCCCATACCCATCCTGTGGTTGGTGGTGGACCCCATACCCATCCTGTGGGTGGTGGTGGACCCCATACCCATCCTGTGGGTGGTGGTGGACCCCATACCCATCCTGTGGGTGGTGGTGGACCCCATACCCATCCTGTGGGTGGTGGTGGACCCCATACCCATCCTGTGGGTGGTGGTGGACCCCATACCCGTCCTGTGGGTTGTGGTGGACCCCATACCCGTCCTGTGGGTGGTGGTGGACCCCATACCCGTCCTGTGGGTGGTGGTGGACCCCATACCCGTCCTGTGGGTGGTGGTGGACCCCATACCCGTCCTGTGGGTGGTGGTGGACCCCATACCCGTCCTGTGGGTGGTGGTGGACCCCATACCCGTCCTGTGGGTGGTGGTGGACCCCATACCCGTCCTGTGGGTGGTGGTGGACCCCATACCCGTCCTGTGGGTGGTGGTGGACCCCATACCCGTCCTGTGGGTGGTGGTGGACCCCATACCCGTCCTGTGGGTGGTGGTGGACCCCATACCCGTCCTGTGGGTGGTGGTGGACCCCATACCCGTCCTGTGGGTGGCGGTGGACCCCATACCCGTCCTGTGGGTGGCGGTGGACCCCATACCCGTCCTGTGGGTGGTGGTGGACCCCATACCCGTCCTGTGGGTGGCGGTGGACCCCATACCCGTCCTGTGGGTGGCGGTGGACCCCATACCCATGCTGTGGGTGGCGGTGGACCCCATACCCATGCTGTGGGTGGCGGTGGACCCCATACCCATCCTGTGGGTGGTGGTGGACCCCATACCCATCCCGCGGACGGCAGTGGACCCCATACCCTTCCTGTGGGTGGTGGTGGACCCCATACCCATCCTGTGGGTGGTGGTGGTGGACCCCATACCCATCCTGTGGGTGGTGGTGGACCCCATACCCATCCTGTGGGTGGTGGTGGACCCCATACCCATCCTGTGGGTGGTGGTGGACCCCATACCCGTCCTGTGGGTGGTGGTGGTGGACCCCATACCCGTCCTGTGGGTGGTGGTGGACCCCATACCCATCCCGTGGGTGGTGGTGGACCCCATACCCATCCTGTGGGTGGCGGTGGACCCCATACCCATCCTGTGGGAGGTGGTGGACCCCATACCCATCATGTGGGTGGTGGTGGACCCCATACCCATCCTGTGGGTGGCGGTGGACCCCATACCCATCCTGTGGGAGGTGGTGGACCCCATACCCATCCTGTGGGTGGTGGTGGACCCCATACCCATCCTGTGGGTGGCGGTGGACCCCATACCCATCCTGTGGGAGGTGGTGGACCCCATACCCATCCTGTGGGTGGTGGTGGACCCCATACCCATCCTGTGGGTGGCGGTGGACCCCATACCCATCCTGTGGGAGGTGGTGGACCCCATACCCATCATGTGGGTGGTGGTGGACCAGGTTAGATATATCTTAGTGAAGGAAATAGCCCAATATCTTGCTTGTGTAAAAACATGCTATCCTCCTCTTGTTCATGCTTGGCAAAAAGGATATCCTAATTTGTCTCTTGAGCGGTACTAATGCTCGAATAGACTTAGGTCTATCCACATGGCTATAGACGATAGACTGCTTCAAAATGGGCAGTGGCCAATAGACTTTCGGAACTGGTTGTTCCTGGCTTGAATAGCAGCGGGGGAGACGCACACAAGGGGCGGGAGGGAGTGGTGTAAACAAAGGCGTTTTTTAGAACATGTCCTCGTGGGGGCTGTGCTGATTCTGTCCGCCGTGGGGGATAGGTGGGGGGGCCTTGTGTGGGTAGGTGGGGCCCTTGTGTGGGTAGGTGGGGCCCTTGTGTGGGTAGGTGGGGCCCTTGTGTGGGTAGGTGGGGCCCTTGTGTCGGTAGGTGGGGCCCTTGTGTTGGTAGGTGGGGCCCTTGTGTCGGTAGGTGGGGCCCTTGTGTTGGTAGGTGGGGCCCTTGTGTCGGTAGGTGGGGCCCTTGTGTGGGTAGGTGGGGCCCTTGTGTCGGTAGGTGGGGCCCTTGTGTCGGTAGGTGGGGCCCTTGTGTGGGTAGGTGGGGCCCTTGTGTGGGTAGGTGGGGCCCTTGTGTGGGTAGGTGGGACCCTTGTGTCGGTAGGTGGGGCCCTTGTGTGGGTAGGTGGGGCCCTTGTGTGGCTAGGTGGGGCCCTTGTGTGGCTAGGTGGGGCCCTTGTGTGGGTAGGTGGGGCCCTTGTGTGGGTAGGTGGGGCCCCTGTGTGGGTAGGTGGGGCCCCTGTGTGGGTAGGTGGGGCCCTTGTGTGGGTAGGTGGGGCCCTTGTGTGGCTAGGTGGGGCCCTTGTGTGGCTAGGTGGGGCCCTTGTGTGGGTAGGTGGGGCCCCTGTGTGGGTAGGTGGGGCCCTTGTGTGGGTAGGTGGGGCCCTTGTGTGGGTAGGTGGGACCCTTGTGTGGGTAGGTGGGGCCCTTGTGTGGGTAGGTGGGGGGCCTTGTGTGGGTAGGTGGGGCCCTTGTGTGGGTAGGTGGGGGTGGGTGGGTCTAGCTACCCACCACCACCACCCAGGACAGACTCGGTGGTGGTGGCGGCGTTCCATGGGGGGTGAACAAAGCCAAGTTTTGGTCTCTTATTTTCACTGTCAGAAACTTTTTTAGCCTTTTGGATAATGGTTCAATTTTGAAAGCCTGCGTTTGGTGTTCTTCGTGTATTATTACGTTGATTGGTAGGCCTGTCTTAACCCGTGTTTAGACATATTTAAACCTTAAACCACTGTTAAGCTAATATATATATATATATATATATATATATATATATATATATATATATATATATATATATATATATATATATATATATATATATATATATATATAATATAATATAATATTTATTTATGTATTTATATATTTATTCCTCCAAGGCTAAGAGTCCCCTTCTTCCACCCAGAGGTGGTACTCCCTTCTATATCAATTATATATATATAAATATATAATATTTTGGTCGAAAATGGTGGAGAGGGGATCGTGGAACGGGGTTGTGATGGGGGGTCAGGGGTCAGGTCGATGGAATAGGGAAGGGAAAGGATGGGTCAGGTCAAGGGGATACAATAGCAATTGTACAGAGGTCATGTAAAGCCCCCTTTTAGCCCCTCTGTGGGTGGTAGGTGGTGAGGACGGAGCAGGTATCCTTGTACAGGATTAGCAGCGTCTTTCCTATTGTCTTGAATTCCTGTTTTGTCTTGTTTTGACTTTGTCTAGTTGTTTTTAATTCGAATTCTAGATTGATTAACGCAAAGTTATGATATGTGGGCCTGCGGGCCGCTCCAAGCAACAGCCTGGTGGACCAAACTCTCACAAGTCAAGCCTGGCCTCGGGCCGGGCTTGGGCAGTAGAAGAACTCCCAGAACCCCATCAAGCAGGTATATGTGGGCCTGCGGGCCGCTCCAAGCAACAGCCTGGTGGACCAAACTCTCACAAGTCAAGCCTGGCCTCGGGCCGGGCTTGGGCAGTAGAAGAACTCCCAGAACCCCATCAAGCAAGTATATGTGGGCCTGCGGGCCGCTCCAAGCAACAGCCTGGTGGACCAAACTCTCACAAGTCAAGCCTGGCCTCGGGCCGGGCTTGGGCAGTAGAAGAACTCCCAGAACCCCATCAAGCAGGTATATGTGGGCCTGCGGGCCGCTCCAAGCAACAGCCTGGTGGACCAAACTCTCACAAGTCAAGCCTGGCCTCGGGCCGGGCTTGGGCAGTAGAACAACTCCCAGAACCCCATCAAGCAGGTATATGTGGGCCTGCGGGCCGCTCCAAGCAACAGCCTGGTGGACCAAACTCTCACAAGTCAAGCCTGGCCTCGGGCCGGGCTTGGGCAGTAGAACAACTCCCAGAACCCCATCAAGCAGGTATATGTGGGCCTGCGGGCCGCTCCAAGCAACAGCCTGGTGGACCAAACTCTCACAAGTCAAGCCTGGCCTCGGGCCGGGCTTGGGCAGTAGAAGAACTCCCAGAACCCCATCAAGCAGGTATATGTGGGCCTGCGGGCCGCTCCAAGCAACAGCCTGGTGGACCAAACTCTCACAAGTCAAGCCTGGCCTCGGGCCGGGATTGGGCAGTAGAACAACTCCCAGAACCCCATCAAGCAGGTATATGTGGGCCTGCGGGCCGCTCCAAGCAACAGCCTGGTGGACCAAACTCTCACAAGTCAAGCCTGGCCTCGGGCCGGGCTTGGGCAGTAGAAGAACTCCCAGAACCCCATCAAGCAGGTATATGTGGGCCTGCGGGCCGCTCCAAGCAACAGCCTGGTGGACCAAACTCTCACAAGTCAAGCCTGGCCTGGGGCCGGGCTTGGGCAGTAGAAGAACTCCCAGAACCCCATCAAGCAGGTATATGTGGGCCTGCGGGCCGCTCCAAGCAACAGCCTGGTGGACCAAACTCTCACAAGTCAAGCCTGGCCTCGGGCCGGGCTTGGGCAGTAGAAGAACTCCCAGAACCCCATCAAGCAGGTATATGTGGGCCTGCGGGCCGCTCCAAGCAACAGCCTGGTGGACCAAACTCTCACAAGTCAAGCCTGGCCTCGGGCCGGGCTTGGGCAGTAGAAGAACTCCCAGAACCCCATCAACCAGGTATATGTGGGCCTGCGGGCCGCTCCAAGCAACAGCCTGGTGGACCAAACTCTCACAAGTCAAGCCTGGCCTCGGGCCGGGCTTGGGCAGTAGAAGAACTCCCAGAACCCCATCAAGCAGGTATATGTGGGCCTGCGGGCCGCTCCAAGCAACAGCCTGGTGGACCAAACTCTCACAAGTCAAGCCTGGCCTCGGGCCGGGATTGGGCAGTAGAACAACTCCCAGAACCCCATCAAGCAGGTATATGTGGGCCTGCGGGCCGCTCCAAGCAACAGCCTGGTGGACCAAACTCTCACAAGTCAAGCCTGGCCTCGGGCCGGGCTTGGGCAGTAGAAGAACTCCCAAAACCCCATCAAGCAGGTATATGTGGGCCTGCGGGCCGCTCCAAGCAACAGCCTGGTGGACCAAACTCTCACAAGTCAAGCCTGGCCTCGGGCCGGGCTTGGGCAGTAGAAGAACTCCCAGAACCCCATCAAGCAGGTATATGTGGGCCTGCGGGCCGCTCCAAGCAACAGCCTGGTGGACCAAACTCTCACAAGTCAAGCCTGGCCTCGGGCCGGGCTTGGGCAGTAGAAGAACTCCCAGAACCCCATCAAGCAGGTATATGTGGGCCTGCGGGCCGCTCCAAGCAACAGCCTGGTGGACCAAACTCTCACAAGTCAAGCCTGGCCTCGGGCCGGGCTTGGGCAGTAGAAGAACTCCCAGAACCCCATCAACCAGGTATATGTGGGCCTGCGGGCCGCTCCAAGCAACAGCCTGGTGGACCAAACTCTCACAAGTCAAGCCTGGCCTCGGGCCGGGATTGGGCAGTAGAACAACTCCCAGAACCCCATCAAGCAGGTATATGTGGGCCTGTGGGCCGCTCCAAGCAACAGCCTGGTGGACCAAACTCTCACAAGTCAAGCCTGGCCTCGGGCCGGGATTGGGCAGTAGAACAACTCCCAGAACCCCATCAAGCAGGTATATGTGGGCCTGTGGGCCGCTCCAAGCAACAGCCTGGTGGACCAAACTCTCACAAGTCAAGCCTGGCCTCGGGCCGGGATTGGGCAGTAGAACAACTCCCAGAACCCCATCAAGCAGGTATATGTGGGCCTGTGGGCCGCTCCAAGCAACAGCCTGGTGGACCAAACTCTCACAAGTCAAGCCTGGCCTCGGGCCGGGCTTGAGCAGTAGAAGAACTCCCAGAACCCCATCAAGCAGGTATATGTGGGCCTGCGGGCCGCTCCAAGCAACAGCCTGGTGGACCAAACTCTCACAAGTCAAGCCTGGCCTCGGGCCGGGCTTGAGCAGTAGAAGAACTCCCAGAACCCCATCAAGCAGGTATATGTGGGCCTGCGGGCCGCTCCAAGCAACAGCCTGGTGGACCAAACTCTCACAAGTCAAGCCTGGCCTCGGGCCGGGCTTGAGCAGTAGAAGAACTCCCAGAACCCCATCAAGCAGGTATATGTGGGCCTGCGGGCCGCTCCAAGCAACAGCCTGGTGGACCAAACTCTCACAAGTCAAGCCTGGCCTCGGGCCGGGCTTGAGCAGTAGAAGAACTCCCAGAACCCCATCAAGCAGGTATATGTGGGCCTGCGGGCCGCTCCAAGCAACAGCCTGGGTACAAAGGTATATTTTCTCCACTATACCAGCGACCGACTGTTGCCTATATTAGGCATAGGGTATATGAGAGCAGTTGATATTATAACTGACCTTTCTCAACCCTAAGTTTATCATGGCGCAGTTGACCACAATTGACTGGTCAACTACACGCTAGTTAATTCTGGCCTAGAAAGGCTAGGTTACCTTGAAACATGTTCTGGGTCTTTGCCTCCTCTTGGCTGAGTTTCTCTCTCTCTCTCTCTCTCTCTCTCTCTCTCTCTCTCTCTCTCTCTCTCTCTCTAGCTCTCTCACCTTGCCTTAAACTTTCCTTACCCATCGTCTCCCTTAGTGTGGAGCGACTATGAAGGTTAGTGGTAAGGGGTGGATTAATGGATAAGGGGGCCAGGTTTTTCTACCTCCCAAGCGACTGGTATTTTGAACCTGCTGGCATTTGGCGAAGCAGCGCCCCCCTCTCTGCCAAATTTTAATGACACTTGAGTGGATCTCTCTCTCTCTCTCTCTCGTGTTTTGTTTTGAGACGCAATGAGTTGGTGGTGTAGGTCAGGAGTAGTTAAGGAAGTAACTGCTGCTGACGGTAGTTCCAAGAGCTCAAGTTGCTTGTATGTAATCTTGTGAGATGCGTGGATATTGAGTGTTAAGGGGGGGGCGAGGGATGGATAATGGCGTAGTTGGTAGAGTTTTGTGTACCTGGGGCCAGATTCACGAAGCAGTTACCCAAGCACTTACGAACCTGGGGCCAGATTCACAAAGCACTTACGAACCTGGGGCCAGATTCACAAAGCAGTTACACAAGCACTTACGAACCTGTCCATCTTTTCTCCATCTTTGGCGGCTTTGTTTCCAATTATTAAACAGTTAATGAGCTCCGAAGCACCAGGAGGCTGTTTATAACAATAACAACAGTTGATTGGCAAGTTTTACTGCGTGTAAACTGTTTAAAGCCGTCAAAGATTGAGGAAAGATGTACACGTTCGTAAGTGCTTGCGTAACTGCTTTGTGAATCTGGGCCCAGGAGTGTGACCCCACCCCACCCCCCGACTTGCCCCCCCCCCTTCACTTTTGATGAGGGGGGCTGCAGTGTTCATTTATTATTCACCCGCTCCCTCCTCCCCCCCCCCCCTTGAACCCCTCTCAGTGTTCAAGAGAGAACTTGACAAACGCCTCCAAAGGATACCTGATCAACCAGGCTGTGACTCATACGTCAGGCTGCTCACAGCCGCGTCCAACAGCCTGGTTGACCAGTCCAGCAAGCCTGATCGAGGACCGGGCCGCGGGGGACGATAAGCCCCGAAACCATCTGAAGGTAATGAAATAATAATCCTGTGGAGGGGTTTTGGGGGATTGCCTGCTACCTGGCTCTCTCCTGATACCACCATCCACTCTCCCCCCACCCCCACTCTCCCCCACCCCCACTCTCCCCCACCCCCACTCTCCCCCACCCCCACTCTCCCCCCACCCCCACTCTCCCCCCACCCCCACTCTCCCCCCACCCCCACTCTCCCCCCACCCCCACTCTCCCCCCACCCCCACTCTCCCCCCACCCCCACTCTCCCCCCACCCCCACTCTCCTCCCCCACCCCCACTCACCCCCCCCCACTCCCCCTCACTCTCCCCCTCACTCTCCCCCGGCCTACTCTAAGGACAGGTGGACCACAGTGTTGTGGAGTCGTGTCTCCTAGCCTTCCCGTCTTCCTCTCTGGAGAGCTTGCGTCGTGGAGGTGTTTGTGGGTACCAGGCCGACCCTGCGTCCCCAGGCTCGTGTCCCCGCGGCCCGGTCCTCGACCAGGCCTCCAGACACGACAGTAGGGGCGTGGCACTCCTGCCAGGGACACCACCACACGCTGCCACGCCCTTGGAGCCACGCCCATACACGCGATATTTTGTCTTATCAACGCTACGCTTTTTGTTCCGTTTGCTTGTAGTTGTGCTCACCTTGCATGGGTATATGGGAGCCGGTGGCTGAGCGGACACAACACTGGGCACGTGATCCTGTGCTCCCGGGTTCGAGCCCGGGCGCCGGCTTATAGTTGTGCTCACCTTGCATGGGTATATGGGAGCCGGTGGCTGAGCGGACACAACACTGGGCACGTGATCCTGTGCTCCCGGGTTCGATCCCGGGCGCCGGCTTGTAGTTGTGCTCACCTTGCATGGGTATATGGGA
Source organism: Procambarus clarkii (assembly GCF_040958095.1). Classification (NCBI taxonomy): domain Eukaryota; kingdom Metazoa; phylum Arthropoda; class Malacostraca; order Decapoda; family Cambaridae; genus Procambarus; species Procambarus clarkii. The sequence continues at coordinate 44,610,236 of NC_091155.1, forward strand.
GCCGGTGGCTGAGCGGACACAACACTGGGCACGTGATCCTGTGCTCCCGGGTTCGAGCCCGGGCGCCGGCTTGTAGTTGTGCTCACCTTGCATGGGTATATGGGAGCCGGTGGCTGAGCGGACACAACACTGGGCACGTGATCCTGTGCTCCCGGGTTCGAGCCCGGGCGCCGGCTTGTAGTTGTGCTCACCTTGCATGGGTATATGGGAGCCGGTGGCTGAGCGGACACAACACTGGGCACGTGATCCTGTGCTCCCGGGTTCGAGCCCGGGCGCCGGCGAGGAACTGGGCAGAGTTTCTTTCACCCTCATGCCCCCTGTTACCTAGCAGTAAATAGGAGCCGGTCGGCCGAGCGGACAGCACGCTGGACTTGTGATCCTGTGGACCCGGGTTCGATCCCAGGCGCCGGCGAGAAACAATGGGCAGAGTTTCTTTCACCCTATGCCCCTGTTACCTAGCAGTATAATAGGTACCTGGGTGTTAGTCAGCTGTCACGGGCTGCTTCCTGGGGGTGGAGACCTGGTCAAGGACCGGGCCGCGGGGACACTAAAGCCCCGAAATCATCTCAAGATGACCTCAAGATGGTGTTGATGGGGGTGGGAGGGGGGTATCAACTCTTCGGAGAAAAGACGTGGGAAGACTGACAGCTCTAGGCGGTGATAGACAGGTTTCGTCACATTCCGACCATGTTCGTGGAACTGTTTGTCCGTCTTGAGGTCATCTTGAGATGATTTCGGGGCTTTAGTGTCCCCGCGGCCCGGTCCTCGACTAGGCCTCCACCCCCAGGAAGCAGCCCGTGACAGCTGACTAACACCCAGGTACCTATTATACTGCTAGGTAACAGGGGCATAGGGTGAAAGAAACTCTGCCCATTGTTTTTCGCCGGCGCCCAGATCGAACCCGGGACCACAGGATCACGCGTACAGTGTTCTGGCCACTCAGCCACCGGCAATACTGTGGTATTGCCATCTATTGTGGTTCTCAATGGTCGGGGTTCGGCAGGCGTGAGAGTTCGAGCCTATTGTATGACCCTAATGCTTTGGCCAGGTAAATATGGTGTGAATAGGAGCTATCAGGGGAAAGCACCAAGCCACCACGACTATTTAGCACAGGATAAGGATTTGGGATGGGACGGAGGGAAGGAATGGTGCCCAACCATTTGTTGGGACGGTCGGGGATTGAACCCAGACCTGCATGACGACAGACCGTCACTCTACCGTCCAGCCCAAGCGGTTGGGCACAGTCAACTTGTTCCCTATCCACAAGCATTTGAACATCAGGACTTAAGAAGGGGTCTTTAAGATGTTATCTTAAGAGATGTCTTAAGGGGTCCTTAAGTGCCTTAAGATGTTAAAGGATGTCTTAAGGAACTTAAGGGGTTCCTTAAGGTCCAAGAACCAGTTCAAACTTGGGAGCTTCATAGAATACATGACTATGATTCAGTCAGGCATTACCGCGGCCGGTTACGAAACCTTTACATCTTTCCCTGAAACGGTGGAGTGTTTTGTAAGTGCGTAAATGGTAGACGACTCCTGGGGCCCCTGGTGCCAAGGCACTCAGTGACCCCGGGCACCGCCGGCCTCTGTCTGGGCAGGTAGTGACGTAGCTCTTGGCCTCCAGCTCACCTCAACACCCCTCCCCCCCTCAACACCCCTCCCCCCCCTCAACACCCCTCCCCCCCCCTCAACACCCCTCCCCCCCCCTCAACACCCCTCCCCCCCCCTCAACACCCCTCCCCCCCCCTCAACACCCTCCCCCCCCCCTCAACACCCCTCCCCCCCCTCAACACCCCTCCCCCCCCCTCAACACCCCTCCCCCCCCCCTCAACACCCCTCCCCCCCCCCTCAACACCCCTCCCCCCCCTCAACACCCCTCCCCCCCCCTCAACACCCCTCCCCCCCCCTCAACACCCCTCCCCCCCCCCCCCTCAACACCCCTCCCCCCCCCTCAACACTCCTCCCCCCCCCCCTCAACACTCCTCCCCCCCCCCCCCTCAACACTCCTCCCCCCCCCTCAACACTCCTCCCCCCCCCCCCCTCAACACACCTTCCCCCCCCCCTCAACACACCTCCCCCCCCTCAACACTCCTCCCCCCCCCCTCAACACTCCCCCTCCCCCCCTCAACACTCCCCCTCCCCCCATGGCCAGATTGACTGAAGGTGGTTAAGTCATCAATCAATCAATTTCATGTTAATGATTTCTGGGTTTAGCATCCCCGCGGCCCGGTCCTCTACCAGGCCTCCTTTTTGTTACACACCCCCAGGAAGCAGCCCGTAGCAGCTGTCTAACTCCCAGGTACCTATTTACTGCTAGGTGAACAGGGGCATCAGGATGAAAGAAACTTGCTCATTTGTTTCGGCCTGGACCGGTGATCGAACCCGGAAGCATAGGACTACGAATGAGGCTCCTGCAGGGTTGTTAAGTACCCGCCAAACACACACCGAAACTACGACGTTGGTACAACGTTCGAACAAGTTTTAACACCACCTAACCAGTTATAACAACCAATATATCAAGTTGTAACAACGTTCCTATACGTCATAAACACGTTAAGCCAAGATGTAACAACTTTATTACTAGTTGTAACAAGCGGAAAATAGAGACAGTTTCGGTTTGTGTTTCCAGGGTAAGGGGTCTTCAGAAGGTGTCACGAAGCTGTTACGCAAGCACTTACGAACCTGGGGCCTTAGGTTCGTAGATGTTTGCGTAACTGCTTTGTGAATCTGGCCCCAGGTTCGCAAGTGCTTGCGTAACTGCTTCGTGAATCTGGCCCCAGGTTCGCAAGTGCTTGCGTAACTGCTTCGTGAATCTGGCCCCAGGTTCGCAAGTGCTTGCGTAACTGCTTCGTGAATGTGGCCCGTTATCGCTATTCCTTATCACATTATCTATGACACAGGTCGGGTTGTGCTAGATTGTGTCCGCTTGGCACCCAGGTTGGCACTGCGTCTTAAAGCAGTGCATTTTGCGCATTTTGGTAGGGTGACGGTCTCGCTTCATGCAGGTCGGCGTTCAATCCCCGACCGTCCAAGTGGTTGGGCACCATTCCTTTCCCCCGTCCCATCCCTTATCCTGACCCCTTCCCAGTGCTATATAGTCGTGGTGCCTTGGCGCTTTCACCCCCCCCCCTTCCCCGATTACCTTCCTGCAAGGGGAAAGCACCAAGCCATTCTGACTATATCACTGGGAAGGGGTCAGGATAAGGTTTTGGGATGGGACGGAGGGAAAGGAATGGTGCCCAACCACTTGTTGGGATGGTCTGGGGAATTGAACCCGAACCTGCATGACGGCAGATCGTTGTTCTACCGTCCACCCCAAGTGGCTGTGAGACGGGCCGGACGAACCTAGTTGTAGTAACTATAAGGGCCAGCGAATTTCTCAAAGCAAAAGCCTGTTGGAACAAGTTGCCTCAAGCCCGATTCACGAAGCAGTTACCCAAGCAAGCACTTAGGAACCTGGGGCCAGATTCACGCAGCAGTTACGCAAGCACTTACGAACGTGTACATCTTTCCTCAATCTGTGGCGGCTTTGGTTACATTTATTAAACAGTTTACAAGCATGAAAACTTGCCAATCAACTGTTGTTATTGTTATAAACAGCCTCCTGGTGCTTCCGAGCTCATTAACTGTTTAATAATTGTAAACAAAGCCGCCAAAGATTGAGAAAAGATGTACACGTTCGTAAGTGCTTGCGTAACTGCTTCGTGAATCTGGCCCCTGGTTCGTAAGTGCTTGCGTAACTGCTTCGTGAATCTGGCCCCTGGTCCATAAGTACTTGCGTAACTGCTTCGTGAATCAGGCCTCTTGGTTGCTGGACTGGTCAACCAGGCTGTTGGACGCTGCTGCTCGCATCCACCACAGGATGAAGTAGATAGTTATGAGAGATGCCATGAAACAGTTTTGTCAAAGTAGTTTCGTGTTTCTGGGTGAGATGCTTGGAGGGCATCTGAGAGTTGCTTGGAGGGCATCTGAGAGTTGCTTGGAGGGCATCTGAGAGTTGCTTGAGGCAATGGTGTGTTAGTTTGTGGTTGAGTAATGCGTTTATGGCGGCATTAGTGGGTGCCAGGTGCCAAATCTCCCACTGTGTCGTCAGGCTTGGTGGCACTCTGCTTGTTTCCTGCTCCCTAAGCGTAGATGCCAGCAATTTCTCCTGGGTTTTCCTCTGATAACGGCGCAATATTATCGGAACAACTGTGGATATCTTGAAGATAAAACTGGATAGGTTTCTTGGAGAAGTGTCTGACCAACAGGGCTGTGGTGGGTATGTGGACCTGCGGGCTGCTGCAAGCAACAGTCTGGTGGATTAAGCTGTACAAAAGGAGAGCCTTTCCCTAGGCTAGGGGACAGGGGAGGGGGAAGGAAAGGGAATTATCTGGGTGAAAACGCCAAGCCATTATTACTATAATAGCACTGGGAAAAGGGTCAGGATATGGATTTGGGATGGGATTCGGGAAAGGAATTGTGCCCAACCACTTGGACGGTCGGGGATTGAACGCCGACCTGCATGAAGAGAGACTTCATCACCCCCTTATTACCCCCACAGGCATGGGAAACCCCTCATCTGCACATTTTCCCCCAACAAACACCTAACAGCGTTGTGTAGATTTGTGTGAAGGTTGTGAGGATTGACTAGTGGTGTTTGGAGTTTAAGGTCCCCCTCAGAGCACCGTTATTGGATCCCCTTCACCCCTTGTTCTTTGTGTGGCTCCCCCTCGTCCTCCCCTTTTCCGGCAGCCCCGCTATCCGGTCCCTCTGCCGGCGGCCTCCTCTCTCTCCCCTCACAAAATCAATGCTGTTACACGCGACATTTTACTCTCGCTGAAGAGAGAGGTTGAAATGTTTTGCTTGTGGCAGGACACGCGGGATGGTTGTGTCGTCATGCACACGTGGTTATGGCTACCTCCCTTGTGTAGCTTCCGGGGATCAATAGCCCTGCTGCCCGGTCTCTTACCAGGTCTCCCGGTTTGGCGTCTGGTCAATGCGGCTGTTGGACGAGGGGTTCCTAGGGGTTGCCTTGAGGTGCTTTCGGGGCTTAGCGTCCCCGCGGCCCGGTCGTCGACTAGGTCTCCTGGTTGCTGGACTGATCAACCAGGCTGTTGGACGCGGCTGCTCGCAGCCTGACGTATGAGTCACAGCCGCATACAGGGTCACAGGGGTGGTTGAGTGGGTTCCTGGGACGAGTTGGGCGGGATGTGGGCTACCAGACGACGTGGTCCGAGACTGGGCCTCGGGTACATTGATCCCCGCAACCCGTCTTTAAGGTCAAGACAAGGTAAGGGCTGAGTTAAGTGGTGAAAGTGAGTTTGGGGCCGTGCCCAACATGTCCGGGGCGGCAGGTCTTGACCTTCTCAATAAGTAGTACTAAGAACTCCTTGTATACTCCTTAGCCAACTGATCTAAAGTTCACTTATTATCCCCCCCCCCTATTGTGTGTGGGAGGGGGGGGGGAGTCGCCCCCATTATTAATCTGGGGGCCTGACGGCTGAGTGGACAGTGATAGGGATTCGTAGTCCTGGTGTTCCGGGTTCGATCCCCGGCGGAGGGGGAACAAATGGGCAGGGGGATGAGGGGGGGTGATGGGGGGGGGGTCAATAGGAGCTATATAGACAAAAAGGCCTTTTGTAGTTTTGTGTTGGAGAGGTGGTGGTGGTGGTGGTGGTGGTGGTGGTGGGGGGGGGTGGTGGTGGTGGTAGTGGTGGTGGTGGGGGTGGTGGTGGTGGGGGTGGTGGTGGGGGTGGTGGTGAGGGTGGTGGTGGTGGGGGTGGTGAGGGTGGTGGTGGTGGGGGTGGTGGTGGTGGGGGTGGTGGTGAGGGTGGTGGTGGTGGGGGTGGTGGTGAGGGTGGTGGGGGTGGACCACGTGGTGGTGGGGGTGGGGGTGGTGGTGGTGGTGGGGGTGGGGGTGGACCACGTGGTGGTGGTGGTGGTGGTGGTGGTGAGGGTGGACCACGTGGTGGGGGTGGTGGTGGTGGTGGTGGGGGTGGACCACGTGGTGGTGGTGGTGGTGGTGGTGGTGGAGGGGGTGGTGGGGGTGGTGGTGAAGGTGTGGTACATGAGGTGGCGATGGAGGATGGGGGGGGGGCTGTCCCAGTGGGTGGAGGTGGCACCCCCCCTCCCCCCCACACTAACACTATTGATCTGCTTCATATTATCCCCCACCACCACCACCCTCACCCCCTCCACCACCACCCCCTCCCACCACCCCCTCCACCACCACCCTCACCACCACCTCCTCCACCACCACCTCCACCACCACCACCCTCACCACCACCACCCTCACCATCATCACCACCCCCTCCACCACCACCACCACCCCCTCCACCACCACCCCCTCCCCCTCCACCCCCTCCACCACCACCTCCTCCACCACCACCCCCTCCACCACCACCCTCACCACCACCACCACCACCACCCTCACCACCACCTCCACCCACCACCTCCACCCACCACCACCACCACCCTCACCACCACCACCACCCTCACCACCACCACCTCCACCCTCACCACCACCACCTCCACCCTCACCACCACCACCTCCACCCTCACCACCACCACCTCCACCCTCACCACCACCACCTCCACCCTCACCACCACCACCTCCACCCTCACCACCACCACCTCCACCCTCACCACCACCACCTCCACCCTCACCACCACCACCTCCACCCTCACCACCACCTCCACCCACCACCACCTCCACCCACCACCACCTCCACCCACCACCACCCTCACCACCACCTCCACCCACCACCACCACCTCCACCCTCACCACCACCTCCACCCACCACCTCCACCCTCACCACCACCTCCACCCACCACCTCCACCCTCACCACCACCTCCACCCACCACCTCCACCACCACCCTCACCACCACCTCCACCCACCACCTCCACCCACCACCTCCACCACCTCCCACCACCACCACCACCCTCACCACCACCACCACCACCCTCACCACCACCACCACCCTCACCACCACCACCACCCTCACCACCACCTCCACCCTCACCACCACCTCCACCCTCACCACCACCTCCACCCACCACCACTCTCACCACCACCACCACCACCACCACCACCCTCACCACCACCTCCACCCACCACCACTCTCACCACCACCACCACCACCACCACTCTCACCACCACCACCACCACCCTCACCACCACCTCCACCCACCACCACCACCTCCACCCTCACCACCACCTCCCACCACCACCCTCACCACCACCACCTCCACCCTCACCACCACCTCCACCCACCACCACCACCTCCACCCACCACCACCACCACCCTCACCACCACCACCACCCTCACCACCACCACCCTCACCACCACCACCACCCTCACTACCACCACCCTCACCACCACCACCCTCACCACCACCACCACCCTCACCACCACATCCACCCACCACCTCCACCCACCACCACCACCACCTCCCACCACCACCACCACCCTCACCACCACCTCCACCCACCACCACCACCACCCTCACCACCACCTCCACCCACCACCACCACCTCCACCCACCACCACCACCTCCACCCACCACCACCACCCTCACCACCACCTCCACCCACCACCACCACCACCCTCACCACCACCTCCACCCACCACCTCCACCACCTCCCACCACCACCACCACCACCCTCACCACCACCTCCACCCACCACCTCCACCCACCACCTCCACCACCTCCCACCACCACCACCACCCTCACCACCACCACCACCCTCACCACCACCACCCTCACCACCACCACCACCCTCACCACCACCTCCACCCTCACCACCACCTCCACCCACCACCACTCTCACCACCACCACCACCACCACCACCACCCTCACCACCACCTCCACCCACCACCACTCTCACCACCACCACCACCACCACCACCACTCTCACCACCACCACCACCACCCTCACCACCACCTCCACCCACCACCACCACCTCCACCCTCACCACCACCTCCCACCACCACCCTCACCACCACCACCCTCACCACCACCACCTCCACCCTCACCACCACCTCCACCCTCACCACCACCTCCACCCACCACCACCCTCACCACCACCACCACCACCACCCTCACCACCACCACCACCCTCACCACCACCACCACCCTCACCACCACCACCACCCTCACCACCACCCTCACCACCACCACCCTCACCACCACCACCCTCACCACCACCACCACCACCACCACCACCCTCACCACCACCACCCTCACCACCACCACCCTCACCACCACCACCACCCTCACCACCACCACCACCCTCACCACCACCACCACCCACACCACCACCTCCACCCACCACCACCTCCACCCACCACCACCACCACCACCACCCTCACCACCACCACCCTCACCACCACCACCCTCACCACCACCACCCTCACCACCACCACCCTCACCACCACCACCCTCACCACCACCACCCTCACCACCACCACCCTCACCACCACCACCCTCACCACCACCACCCCCACCACCCTCACCACCACCACCACCACCACCCTCACCACCACCACCACCACCACCCTCACCACCACCACCACCACCACCCTCACCACCACCACCACACAACCACACCACCCTCACCACCACCACCACACAACCACACCACCCTCACCACCACCACCACCACCACCCTCACCACCCACCACCACCACCACCCTCACCACCACCACCACCACCACCCTCACCACCCACCACCACCACCACCCTCACCACCACCACCACCACCACCCTCACCACCACCACCACCACCACCCTCACCACCACAACCACACAACTACACCACCCTCACCACCACCACCCTCACCACCACCACCACCACCACCCTCACCACCACCACCCTCACCACCACCACCACCACCACCCTCACCACCACCTCCACCCACCACCACCACCACCTCCCACCACCACCACCACCCTCACCACCACCTCCACCCACCACCACCACCACCTCCCACCACCACCACCACCCTCACCACCACCACCTCCCACCACCACCACCACCCTCACCACCACCACCTCCCACCACCACCACCACCCTCACCACCACCACCTCCCACCACCACCACCACCCTCACCACCACCCTCACCACCACCACCTCCCACCACCACCACCACCCTCACCACCACCACCCTCACCACCACCACCTCCCACCACCACCACCTCCCACCACCACCACCACCCTCACCACCACCACCCTCACCACCACCACCCTCACCACCACCACCCTCACCACCACCACCACCCTCACCACCACCACTCTCACCACCACCTCCACCACTCTCACCACCACCACCACCACCGCCACCCTCACCACCACCTCCACCCACCACCACCACCCCCCTCACCACCACCTCCACCCACCACCACCACCCCCCTCACCACCACCTCCACCCACCACCCTCACCACCACCCTCACCACCACCTCCACCCACCACCTCCTACACCCAACACCCTCACTTCCCAAGGTGTAGGGTAGGACCTTCCCAAGGTGTAGGGTAGGACCTTCCCAAGGTGTAGGGTAGGACCTTCCCAAGGTGTAGGGTAGGACCTTCCCAAGGTGTAGGGTAGGACCTTCCCAAGGTGTAGGGTAGGACCTTCCCAAGGTGTAGGGTAGGACCTTCCCAAGGTGTAGGGTAGGACCTTCCCAAGGTGTAGGGTAGGACCTTCCCAAGGTGTAGGGTAGGACCTTCCCAAGGTGTAGGGTAGGACCTTCCCAAGGTGTAGGGTAGGACCTTCCCAAGGTGTAGGGTAGGACCTTCCCAAGGTGTAGGGTAGGACCTTCCCAAGGTGTAGGGTAGGACCTTCCCAAGGTGTAGGGTAGGACCTTCCCAAGGTGTAGGGTAGGACCTTCCCAAGGTGTAGGGTAGGACCTTCCCAAGGTGTAGGGTAGGACCTTCCCAAGGTGTAGGGTAGGACCTTCCCAAGGTGTAGGGTAGGACCTTCCCAAGGTGTAGGGTAGGACCTTCCCAAGGTGTAGGGTAGGACCTTCCCAAGGTGTAGGGTAGGACCTTCCCAAGGTGTAGGGTAGGACCTTCCCAAGGTGTAGGGTAGGACCTTCCCAAGGTGTAGGGTAGGACCTTCCCAAGGTGTAGGGTAGGACCTTCCCAAGGTGTAGGGTAGGACCTTCCCAAGGTGTAGGGTAGGACCTTCCCAAGGTGTAGGGTAGGACCTTCCCAAGGTGTAGGGTAGGACCTTCCCAAGGTGTAGGGTAGGACCTTCCCAAGGTGTAGGGTAGGACCTTCCCAAGGTGTAGGGTAGGACCTTCCCAAGGTGTAGGGTAGGACCTTCCCAAGGTGTAGGGTAGGACCTTCCCAAGGTGTAGGGTAGGACCTTCCCAAGGTGTAGGGTAGGACCTTCGCAAGGTGTAGGGTAGGACCTTCGCAAGGTGTAGGGTAGGACCTTCGCAAGGTGTAGGGTAGGACCTTCGCAAGGTGTAGGGTAGGACCTTCGCAAGGTGTAGGGTAGGACCTTCCCAAGGTGTAGGGTAGGACCTTCCCAAGGTGTAGGGTAGGACCTTCCCAAGGTGTAGGGTAGGACCTTCCCAAGGTGTAGGGTAGGACCTTCCCAAGGTGTAGGGTAGGACCTTCCCAAGGTGTAGGGTAGGACCTTCCCAAGGTGTAGGGTAGGACCTTCCCAAGGTGTAGGGTAGGACCTTCCCAAGGTGTAGGGTAGGACCTTCCCAAGGTGTAGGGTAGGACCTTCCCAAGGTGTAGGGTAGGACCTTCCCAAGGTGTAGGGTAGGACCTTCCCAAGGTGTAGGGTAGGACCTTCCCAAGGTGTAGGGTAGGACCTTCCCAAGGTGTAGGGTAGGACCTTCCCAAGGTGTAGGGTAGGACCTTCCCAAGGTGTAGGGTAGGACCTTCCCAAGGTGTAGGGTAGGACCTTCCCAAGGTGTAGGATAGGACCTTCCCAAGGTGTAGGATAGGACCTTCCCAAGGTGTAGGGTAGGACCTACCCAAAGTGTAGGGTAAGAGCTACCCAATATACTTGTAAACATATAGACCTTAAACTGTTATGGGTATTGGGCGCATAATAAATGAACTAATTCGAAAGAGATCTTTATAAACGCCTCCTATAGGCTGGCTGATCAACTAGGCTATGATGTACTGGAGTGAAAGATACGGAAGGAAGTGCAGAATAGAACCAGTGAAGAGTAGAGGTGCCATAGTCACAATCAGAGAACACTGAACACCAGAGGTCCAGTGAAGAGTAGAGGTGCCATAGTCACAATCAGAGAACACTGAACATCAGAGGTCCAGTGAAGAGTAGAGGTGCCATAGTCACAATCAGAGAACACTGAACACCAGAGGTCCAGTGAAGAGTAGAGGTGCCATAGTCACAATCAGAGAACACTGAACATCAGAGGTCCAGTGAAGAGTAGAGGTGCCATAGTCACAATCAGAGAACACTGAACATCAGAGGTCCAGTGAAGAGTAGAGGTGCCATAGTCACAATCAGAGAACACTGAACACCAAAGGTCCACAGCTGTTCAACTGTATTTGTCTGTAGGCTAGATTAGCATTATAAATACACTACAATTACCTTCTGTGATTGTTCAATAAATCGGTGAACTACCTGTTGAACAGATCTCTCGCCCTGTCCATGGAGGACAGAAGAAAATGTATGTATGTGCTGGTTAGCATTGTAAATGCCTGGCCACGTCTGTGGTCGAAAATATTAAAAAAGCTGTTTAACTCCCAGTCAGAATATATTTAATGTAGATTTAATCTAATTAAACATCTCCAAAGGATACCTGATCAACCAGGCTGTGACTCGTACGTCAGGCTGCGATCAGCCGCGTCCAACAGCCTGGTTGATCAGTCATGAATTGTTTAAATCTAGGTTTTATACGTTTAAATTAGCAGTCTTCACTGGTGCCTGTGTTTTGTTCTGACCAAATTGTTGATTTGTCAGTGAAACTGGCAGTTGAAGTGCTTGTGTGTGTGTGTGTGTGTGTGTGTGTGTGTGTGTGTGTGTGTGTGTGTGTGTGTGTGTGTGTGTGTGTGTGTGTGTGTGTGTGTGTGTGTGTGTGTGTACTCGCCTAGTTGTGTTTGCGGGGGTTGAACTCTGGCTCTTTGGTCCCGCCTCTCAACTGTCAATCAGGTTCAATCAGGTCAACCAATCACTGGATAAGCACCTCCAAAGGATACCTGATCAACCAGGCTGTGACTCATACGTCAGGCTGCGAGCAGCCGCGTCTAACAGCCTGGTTGATCAGTCCAGCAACCAGGAGGCCTGGTCGACGACCGGGCCGCGGGGACACTAAGCCCCGGAAGCACCTCAAGGTAGCCACCTCAAGGTAGGTGTACAGGTTCCTGAGCCTATTGGGCTCTGTCATATCTACACTTGAAACTGTGTATGGAGTCAGCCTCCACCACATTACCCCCTAATGCATTCCATTTGTCAACCACTCTGACACTAAAAAAGTTCTTTCTAATATCTCTGTGGCTCATTTGGGCACTCAGTTTCCACCTGTGTCCCCTTGTGCGTGTTCCCCTTGTGTGTGTATGTAGTGTGTGTGTTTGGTGTGTAGTGTATAATTACCATTTTGTCTGCAGAATCGATCTCTCGCCTTAGATCCTGCCATTCTAACCAATGTGTGTGTGTGTGTGTAGGTGTAATTAATTACCCAAGTTAAGAGGATGAGAGCTACGCTTGTGGTGTCCCGTCTTCCCACTACTCTTTGTCGTACAACGCCTTGAGACAACTGACGGGTTTTGGCCTCCACCACCTTCTGAAGAGTCCTAAACATCTATCACTCAGTCTTTCACTGTAGGTAGTGGCGGGGTGACAGCTATCATGTCCTCCCTTGTGGGGCCAACGTTTGAACCCGCGGTGCTATACCGGCTAGCATTTTATTATGTGTGTCTGCAGACTCGAGCTTTAGCTCTTGGACCCGAGCTATTACCGGGGGGGGGGGGGGTGATCAGGGCTTGGTGGTGTTGGGGGGGGCGGGTTAGTCAGGCTGTTGGTGGCGGCGTGGGGCGTAGGCAGTGTGTGTGGGGGGGAGGGGGGTACAAGGGCAGACGGTGAAGGATCAATACTGGTAGAGTACCGTGGGGGGGGAGAGGGGGGGCCACGGAAACACTGGGGCCTCCCCCCCCTCTCCTCCTCCCCCCCCCTCTCCTAGCCCCCCTACCCCCCCCTTTCTGCTTTACTCTCACACCTTTATTTTACTCCCAGTCGCTGCCGCCCTCAGTCTAGGTGGGGGGGGGGAGGGGGGGGTAGTGCCGCCCTTAGTTTCATGAACACATTCACAGGGGCCGTGCTGAGGGTTCGAATCTACGTCCGGGATGATCCCAGACGCTGCCTTAGTCGACACGACATGGTCAACACAATTGTAACCTGGAGTGTTGTATATGTATCTGTTGATGTATCAGGCTGTTGTGTGTGTGGGTGGGGGGGGGAGGATACCCCTCTCTCCCATCCTCTGACTATCCACTACCACCCCCTATCCTCCCTACCTACCTCTCCCTCACCTTTAACTCACAAACTCACTCTCGTGTCTCTCTCCTCCCTATCCTCAGGGGAAAGCACCAAGCCACCACGACTATATAGCACTGGGAAGGGGTCAGGATTTGGGATGGGACGGGGGGACAGGAATGGTGCCCAACTACTTGTGTGGACGGTCTGGGGGATTGAACCCCGACCTGTATGATGGTAGACCGTTGCTCTACCGTCCACCCCAAGTAGGGGGCGAGGGGGGGGGGGGTGATAGTCTTATGAAGGTATAGAATATGATGCATTAACTTAAGAATTATTTGTCAGTTGAATTGTTGAATAAAATTAAATTTTATACTAATGTTAATTTTTCTGTTTCAGGTAAGGAGTGACCCCCAGGTCGTGGTGACCCCCAGGTCGTGGTGACCCCCAGGTCGTGGTGACCCCCAGGTCGTGGTGACCCCCAGGTGTAGGTGAGACACTATTGACCACCTTGCGTACTTTGCTGTTCGAGTATGCTATTGTGTGATGCCGTAAGCACACACAGTGAACACAAAGGACAATACCTCCTTGAGAACTGACTGTCTAGCAGTCAGTCAGGTTAAGTAGCGTGGGGTGTGGTCAGTACGAGGATGAGTGACCGTCTGAGGGAGCCGGCCGGCCGAGCGGGCAGCACGCTGGACTCATGATCCTGTGGCCCCAGGGTTCAATCTCGGCCGCCGGGGAGAAACGATGGGCAGGGCTTCTTTCACCCTATGCCCCTGTTACCTAGCAGTAAATAGGTACCTGGGTGTTAGTCAGCTGTCACGGGCTGCTTCCTGGGAGGGAAGGAGGGCTTCCTTAACCTGATAGTGGACACCTCCTCAACCCGAACCATCTAAGCCTTGTTCCAAAGTGCTTGACGACTTAACCTCGCTTTGAGGCCGTTGAGATAAGGGCAAGGAGTCAGCCAAGACATTCACTAGGGGAATACAACCTCCCCTCCCCCCCCCCTGTAACCCCCCCCTGTAACCCCCCCCCTGTAAACCCCCCCTGTAACCCCCCCCCCCTGTAACCACCACAAGGTAATTAGACCTGCTGGTTAACTACTCCGGTTGCAACAGTTCGTCTTGGAAGGAATAAGATGGTTCTTAATGTGTAAAGATGACACCTCAAGGTCTTGGCTCTATTGATTGCTTGTGTAATTTATCACGTACGGCCCCTTAAATATACATAAATACATGTATGTATATAATATATATATATATATATATATATATATATATATATATATATATATATATATATATATATATATATATATATATATATATATATATATGTAAATAATACATACACTGTATGTTCTCTTAAATATGATTATATACATCACGATTAAGATCTTGTGTATATGTTGGCTTAGGAACTGGTAAATAGGTATTATTATAGATTATATATTATTATAGAATAGATTATTCTAATATATAAACCGCCAGATACAACGATTGAGGAATTCACAGAACAGATGCACAAAATAGAGAACATACTTGACAACCTAGCAAACCCAGCTCCAGATATTATCTTTCTTGGAGATTTCAATTTACCGAGTCTAAGATGGAGAACGGCAAACACAAATATCATAGCAGGGAATGACCCGGGAAATAACCAACCACAGGTTAGAGAACTTTTGAGATTCTGTGACAAATTCTCGCTCAATCAACAGATTACAGAACCAACTAGGAACGAAAACACACTAGACTTGTTATTCACAAACAATGATGAACTAATCAGGGATATCACAATCTCAGATACTTCATACTCAGACCATAAGCTCATTGAAGTGCGAACTAGCATAAATAACGGTAGTAGGTCTAAGAGACCTAACAAGCGAGAAGGAATATTCAATCAATTCAATTTCAACAATAAGAGGATTGACTGGGAAAAAATAAATGTAGACCTTGCAACCATTCAATGGGAGACGGTCTTAAGCGACAAAACTCCCACACAGGGAATAGCTCAACTGACAGCTGAAGCTTACAAGGTCTGCTTGAAGCACGTACCTGTGAGGAGGGGCAGAAAGAGGACCACTCTAGAAAGAGAACGGAGACGACTGTACAGGAGAAGGAAAAAAATAACGGAAATGCTTCGGCAGACACAACTATCACAAGCAAGGAAAACAAGCCTAAGCAGGGAGATTGAGGAAATAGAACAAACGTTGAAGCGATCATATGAGTCTGAGGAAATGGAATTGGAACAGAAAGCTATACAAGAGATAAGGAAAAATCCGAAATATTTTTTCACATACGCAAAATCAAAATCCAAAACCTCGACCAGTATTGGACCGTTAATTACAAATGAAGGTACGTACACAGAGGACACCAAAGAGATTAGTGAAATTCTAAGAAGCCAGTATGAGGCTATGTTTAGCACACCAATAAACAACATGAAAGTTGATGACCCAGACAGCTTCTTTATGAATGACATTCAAGCTGCAGATAATATAACGGATATTACCACAAACTCGGAAGACTTTGAAAGAGAAATTGATAATATGCCTATGCACTCAGCTCCTGGGCCTGACTCATGGAATTCAATATTCATAAAGAAATGTAAAGTACCAGTAGCGAGAGCACTCAGCGTAATATGGAGAAAGAGCCTGGATACCGGGGAGATACCAGCAGCACTTAAATCTGCAGATATAGCTCCGTTGCACAAGGGGGGGAGTAAAGCCTTGGCAAAAAATTATAGGCCAGTTGCACTAACATCACACATAATAAAAGTGTTTGAAAGAGTGATTAGGAATCAAATTTCTAGTTTTATGGAAAACAATGAATTGCACAATCCAGGACAACATGGATTTAGAGCGGGAAGATCCTGTCTGTCACAGTTACTCAACCACTATGACAAAATCACAGAAGCCCTAGAAGAAAAGCAAAATGCAGATGTTGTATACACAGACTTTGCAAAGGCGTTCGACAAATGTGACCATGGGGTGATAGCTCACAAAATGAGGTCAATGGGAATAACTGGAAAAGTAGGACGCTGGATACTCAATTTCCTGTCGAACAGAACACAAAGAGTAACAGTCAATCAGATAAAATCGAGTCCAAGCGATGTTAAAAGCTCTGTACCTCAAGGTACAGTCCTTGCACCGCTACTGTTCCTTATTCTCATATCTGATATAGACAAAAATACACGCCACAGCTTCGTGTCGTCCTTTGCAGATGACACAAAAATCAGCATGAAAATTACCTCTGCTGAAGACATTGAAAAACTACAAGCAGATGTCAACAAAGTTTTTGATTGGGCAGCAGAAAATAACATGATGTTTAACAGTGATAAATTTCAGGTACTCAGGTACGGCAAAAATGAGGATCTGAAACATAATACAGGGTACAAAACACAATCGAATCTTCCCATAGTAGGAAAACAGCATGTCAAGGATTTGGGAATAATGATGTCCGACGATCTAACGTTTAGGGAGCATAACCAAGCAAATATCGCGTCAGCCAGAAAAATGATCGGATGGATTACGAGAACTTTCAAATCCAGGGATCCCATCACAATGGTTGTACTCTTCAAGTCACTTGTGCTGTCCCGTCTCGAGTACTGCTCAGTACTCACTTCCCCCTTCAGAGCAGGAGAGATTGCTGAAATAGAGGGAATACAGAGAACATATACGGCACGCATAGACGAGATAAAACACCTAAATTATTGGGATCGTCTCAAAGCTCTCCAAATGTACTCTCTAGAAAGGAGACGAGAGAGATACCAAATAATATACACCTGGAAAATACTGGAGGGTCAGGTCCCAAATCTACACAGTAAAATAACAACGTACTGGAGTGAACGATATGGAAGAAAATGCAAGATTGAACCTGTGAAGAGCAGAGGTGTCATAGGCACAATCAGAGAGCACTGTATAAACATCAGGGGTCCGCGGTTGTTCAACGTCCTCCCAGCGAGCATAAGAAATATTGCCGGAACAACCGTGGACATCTTCAAGAGAAAACTGGACGGTTTTCTAAGAGAAGTTCCGGATCAGCCGGGCTGTGGTGGGTACGTGGCCCTGCGGGCCGCTCCAAGCAACAGCCTGGTGGACCAAACTCTCACAAGTCGAGCCTGGCCTCGGGCCGGGCTTGGGGAGTAGAAGAACTCCCAGAACCCCATCAACCAGGTATCAACCAGGTAGGTACCTGGGTGTTAGTCAGCTGTCACGGGCTGCCTCCTGGGGGTGGAGGCCTGGTCGAGGACCGGGCCGCGGGGACACAAGCCCCGAAATGCAGGCAAGGTGAGCGGAAGGTTAATAGTAGTAGGCATTCATCAGTCTCATGAGACTATGGAGTTGGGCTCTGGTTGTCGGTCTGGAGTGGCCTCTCCAGGGCGCAAAGCTGTTACCCATGCAGCAGCTCCACCTCTCCAGGGCACAAAGCTGTTACCCATGCAGCTGGTCCCACTCTCCAGGGCACAAAGCTGTTACCCATGCAGCTGGTCCCACTCTCCAGGGCACAAAGCTGTTACCCATGCAGCAGGTCCCACTCTCCAGGGCACAAAGCTGTTACCCATGCAGCAGGTCCCACTCTCCAGGGCACAAAGCTGTTACCCATGCAGCAGGTCCCACTCTCCAGGGCACAAAGCTGTTACCCATGCAGCAGGTCCCACTCTCCAGGGCACAAAGCTGTTACCCATGCAGCAGGTCCAACAACATTGTGTGGGTTAGGTACATAATTGTTCAAATGTGTTTAAAACACAGGAATTTAAACTTATCACAATTATTGTAATTATTTTAATAACCAAAATTGCATATACAATATGGAACTGTGTGGTTTGCTCTGTTGAAAAGTATTTGGGCAGTTTTGTACCAACTTTTATGTTGCGTGTTCAAGTGTGAGGAATGCTGGCGAGGAATGCTGGATAAGAACCTCCAAAGGATACCTGATCAACCAGGCTGTGACTCATACGTCAGGCTGCGAGCAGCCGCGTCTAACAGCCTGGTTGATCAGTCCAGCAACCAGGAGGCCTGGTCGACGACCGGGCCGCGGGGACACTAAGCCCCGGAAGCACCTCAAGGTAGGAGGTGTGCGATAGTGAACTGTGTCAAAAATGATTAGAAGGACAGGAACTATCAGGGGAAAGCACCAAGCCACCACGACTATATAGCACTGGGAAGGGGTCAGGATAAGGATTTGGGATGGGACGGTGGGAAGGTAAGGTTAGGTTAGGTTAGACGAGGTTAGATTAGGTTAGATTAATTAGATTAGATTGAAGGGGGGTCATGATGGGGGTTATGATTGGGGGGGGGGGGTTCTGCCTTGGGATTAAATGATAAGAAGGCAGGTAAGGACACCAATTTAGACCCTTCTTGAGATATCTTGAGGTTATCTTGAGATGATTTCGCGGCTTTAGTGTCCCCGCGGCCCGGTCCTCGGCCAGGCATCCACCCCCAGGAAGCAGCCCGTGACAGCTGACTAACTCCCAGGTACCCATTTACTGCTAGGTAACAGGTGCATCAGGGTGAGAGAAACTACCCATTGTTTCTCGCCGGCGCCCGGGATCGAACCCAGGAGCACAGGATCACGCGTCCAGTGTTCCGTCGGCTCAGCCGCCGGCTTCCTTACCCTCACTGGTTGAGGGCAAGTTCTTCAAGGAATGCTGTCGTGTTTAAGATGGTGGCTGACCAATTTGCACTTTATGAAACACCTGAGATATTGCTTCAGGTAATTGTGCAAGATGCTGGGGGGGGGGGGGTCCTCCTCAAGGCTTGGGGGGGGGTCCTCCTCAAGGCTTGGGGGGGGGGTCCACCTCAAGGCTTGGGGGGGGGGGTCCACCTCAAGGCTTGGGGGGGGGGGGTCCACCTCAAGGCTTGGGGGGGGGTCCACCTCAAGGCTTGGGGGGGGGTCCACCTCAAGGCTTGGGGGGGTCCACCTCAAGGCTTGGGGGGGGGTCCACCTCAAGGCTTGGGGGGGTCCACCTCAAGGCTTGGGGGGGTCCACCTCAAGGCTTGGGGGGGGGGGTCCACCTCAAGGCTTGGGGGGGTCCACCTCAAGGCTTGGGGGGGTCCACCTCAAGGCTTGGGGGGGGTCCACCTCAAGGCTTGGGGGGGGGTCCACCTCAAGGCTTGGGGGGGGTCCACCTCAAGGCTTGGGGGGGGGTCCACCTCAAGGCTTGGGGGGGTCCAACAAGGCTTGGGGGGGTCCACCTCAAGGCTTGGGGGGGGGGTCCACCTCAAGGCTTGGGGGGGTCCAACAAGGCTTGGGGGGGTCCACCTCAAGGCTTGGGGGGGGGGTCCACCTCAAGGCTTGGGGGGTCCACCTCAAGGCTTGGGGGGGTCCAACAAGGCTTGGGGGGTCCACCTCAAGGCTTGGGGGGGTCCACCTCAAGGCTTGGGGGGGGTCCACCTCAAGGCTTGGGGGGGGTCCACCTCAAGGCTTGGGGGGTCCACCTCAAGGCTTGGGGGGTCCACCTCAAGGCTTGGGGGGGGTCCACCTCAAGGCTTGGGGGGGGGGGTCCACCTCAAGGCTTGGGGGGGGGGTCCACCTCAAGGCTTGGGGGGGGGTCCACCTCAAGGCTTGGGGGGGGGTCCACCTCAAGGCTTGGGGGGGGTCCACCTCAAGGCTTGGGGGGGGGTCCACCTCAAGGCTTGGGGGGGGGTCCACCTCAAGGCTTGGGGGGGGGTCCACCTCAAGGCTTGGGGGGGGTCCACCTCAAGGCTTGGGGGGGTCCAACAAGGCTTGGGGGGGTCCAACAAGGCTTGGGGGGGGCCATGCGAGATCCACCAGCCTACTTGGTTTACCTCTCTAGCCAAAGCCAGTATATTTGTAGTCGTGTAATGGGTTTACATCTTTGGTTATCCTGCTTGTGATGGGGTTCTTGGAGTTGTTGTACTGGCCAAGCCCGAGGCCAGGCTCCCCGAGGCCAGGCTCCCCGAGCCCGAGGCCAGGCTCCCCGAGCCCGAGCCCGAGCCGGAGGCCAGGCTCCCCGAGCCGGAGGCCAGGCTCCCCGAGCCCGAGCCGGAGGCCAGGCTCCCCGAGCCCGAGCCGGAGGCCAGGCTCCCCGAGCCCGAGCCGGAGGCCAGGCTCCCCGAGCCCGAGCCGGAGGCCAGGCTCCCCGAGCCCAGGCTGCCGGAGGCCAGGCTCCCCGAGCCCAGGCTGCCGGAGGCCAGGCTCCCCGAGCCCAGGCTGCCGGAGGCCAGGCTCCCCGAGCCCAGGCTGCCGGAGGCCAGGCTCCCCGAGCCCAGGCTGCCGGAGGCCAGGCTCCCCGAGCCCAGGCTGCCGGAGGCCAGGCTCCCCGAGCCCAGGCTGCCGGAGGCCAGGCTCCCCGAGCCCAGGCTGCCGGAGGCCAGGCTCCCCGAGCCCAGGCTGCCGGAGGCCAGGCTCCCCGAGCCCAGGCTGCCGGAGGCCAGGCTCCCCGAGCCCAGGCTGCCGGAGGCCAGGCTCCCCGAGCCCAGGCTGCCGGAGGCCAGGCTCCCCGAGCCCAGGCTGCCGGAGGCCAGGCTCCCCGAGCCCAGGCTGCCGGAGGCCAGGCTCCCCGAGCCCAGGCTGCCCGAGGCCAGGCTCCCCGAGGCCAGGCTGCCCGAGGCCAGGCTCCCCGAGGCCAGGCTCCCCGAGGCCAGGCTCCCCGAGGCCAGGCTGCCCGAGGCCAGGCTCCCCGAGGCCAGGCTGCCCGAGGCCAGGCTCCCCGAGGCCAGGCTGCCCGAGGCCAGGCTCCCCGAGGCCAGGCTCTACACGCACGTGTCCGCACGCATTTAATGGGGTGGTGCGCCTGGCGCTGGCAACTTGGATCCACTACCATACTATTGATTGTACTGCAGACGACGCCTCCCCCCCCCCCCTCCCCATTGCTGCCGCCCCCCCCACTCCTGGGGTGGGGGGGAGGGGGAGGGAACGTTGGTCTGCCATTACGGCTGTTTTTTTGACGTTCGGGTGGTTTGTTTTCAGGGTAGTTTTGGCCTCGCGGTTCATAGTCTGGGAGAGACTCGGGTCTTGTGACGTCTTGATATCTAATACGTGAACCTGCCTTCTTTACCCCCCCCCCCCTGCCATGAGGGTGGTTCACCCCCCTCCCCCCCCCCATCAGGGCCCCTACTCCCCCCTCCCCCCTACTCACGAGAGCTGCTTTTCCCCCCTGATGCTGTCATCAGGGATTGTTTTAAGGTGACAGCTCAACACCCACGTATTGATTGTGGTGCAGGCACCCCCCCCTCCCCCCTCACCATCCACCCCCTCCCCCAAACTCCCAGCCAACACCCTCGGTTAACACCCCCTCTCAAGTCTTGTGGTTTAATGCTAACTTTCAGTCACTAGAACCTCCAGTTACTCTCAGAAACCCTCCCTGGGTATGCTCCAGGTATTCCTCAGGCCGAGCTCGGGGAATAGAACTAATCTAGAAACCCTGCCCAGGTATATCCAGGTAGGCTGCGTCTTGTCCCCGCTAACCCGTCTCAATATTATGCCCCCACACGATGGCTTCTCACAAGGTGAGACACACGACTCTCTTAAGATGTTCAGAGACACGCGACTCTCGAGAGACTGTCTACACTGTGTTTCTGGGATCAATGTCCCTGCAGCCCGGTCTCCTCCTTGGTGGTTTTGGCGAAATTTCTCCTGGAAGGAAGGATAATGTCACATTTTAGCTCTGTAAAAATAAAAATTTTGCCTTGTAATTCGGTCCTGTCAATGGTGGTGCATAGAATGCGCTGGTATAAGAGCTCCTATATATATAGGGGGAGCTTCTATATACAGGGGGTATAGGAGGGTCCCAGATTCACGAAGCAGTTACCCAAGCACCTACAAACCTGGGGCCAGATTCACGAAGCAGTTACGCAAGCACTTACGAACGTGTACATCTTTCCTCAACCTTTGGCGGCTTTGGTTACATTTATTAAACAGTTTACAAGCAGGAAAACTTGCCAATCAACTGTTGTTATTGTAATAAACAGCCTCCTGGTGCTTCGGAGCTCATTAACTGTTTAATAATTGTAAACAAAGCCGCCAAAGATGGAGAAAAGATGGACAGGATGTACAAGTTCGTAAGTGCTTGCGTAACTGCTTCGTGAATCTGGCCCCAGGTCCGTAAGTGCTTGCGTAACTGCTTCGTGAATCTGGCCCCTGGTTCGCAAGTGCTTGCGTAACTGCTTCATAAATCTGGCCCCAGGTTCGTAAGTGCTTGCGTAACTGCTTCGTAAATCTGGCCCCAGGTCCGTAAGTGCTTGCGTAACTGCTTCGTGAATCTAGTTCCTGGACAATTGGTTGAGCGCAAACCATCACAGCTCGCTGCCTCACTTGGCGCTGGGAAACTGCTAGGAAAAAATTCCGTGTTGACGCTAATTCGCTTAAATGCCCCCAAAATCGACTTTTTGGGCTCTCTAACACTCTCGAACTCGTACTCAAATGCTCAAACTCAAATCACTTTAACCGCACACTTGAACCATCACAGTGTTTTAACAAGTCTCGTCATACGTCCAAAAGGCTCTGCTGGCACTTTGGACGTAGGACTTAAGACCTAAAACTGGAATTCATTCCGAAAACTGCGATTTTTCCAATCGACTTGGAAAATTTTTTGTGATAATTTTTCAAAGATTTTCCGAGTCTGAGTGACTGCACTTTTAATGCACTTCACAGCACTTGCAGTCAAAGCACTTATCTTAGTAACTACGGGATCGCCATAGCCCGTGCTACTTGGAACGTTTTGTTGACCAGAAAAATACTTAGAAAATAACAAGACTTATTTACGAGACTGACTTAAACAGGGGTGAACACTTAACTAACAATGGGATTACTTAAATTGAAGGGGAACTTAATATACAAAGGACACTTAATATTTACTTAAGAGAAACTCGATTTCCTATAACTGTCTGACGAGTGTGACAGTTATTTCCTAACGAAACTGTTGTTACATGTGGAATGCATGTAACATCCTTAAATGAATTGGAATGGAGTAGTGTACCCAAGAGTTGTTACATTCTTGTAGAGCCACTAGTACGCGTAGCGTTTCGGGCAAGTCCTTAATCCTATGGTCCCTGGAATACGATCCCCTGCCGCGAAGAATCGTTTTTTCATCCAAGTACACATTTTACTGTTGCGTTAAACAGAGGCTACAGTTAAGGAATTGCGGCCAGTAAATCCTCCCCGGCCAGGATACGAACCCATGACATAGCGCTCGCGGAACGCCAGGCGAGTGTCTTACCACTACACCACGGAGATACCCTGTTCAATGTCCACTTAAGGCGGCTCCTTGTACTCCTACTTGGCACTTGCACTTAACTACCAGCCCCTCAAGACGCTACAAAATCTCCTACTCCGTGCACATGGCACTGACACGGGATTACCATAGACTCTATCTCGTGGGCCCCGACTGTACTCACTCATTCAGCATGACTGAATGGACAGAGCGTAAGGCTTCAATAATTGTCAAGGAGTTATTGAAAACACCTCTGCTGCCATTGTAATAACCCTTAACTCTACTCAATACCCCAGGTTAACACTAATTGGTCACTATGACCCTCGGTGAACTACAAGTTAATCTTGAAATATTAAGTGAGAATAGCCTTATTAAAACACTGCTAACACCTCCCTGGCTTCTCTCTTATTGACCTCCCAGGGAGGGCAGAAGTCAATAATCATCAACTCAAGGGGAATAGCATCTTGGTAAATGAATGTTGGGAATTAATAATGTAATCTTGACCAGACCACACACTAGAAATTGAAGGGACGACGACGTTTCGGTCCGTCCTGGACCATTCTCAAGTCGATTGTGATGGGGAGGTAGGGACAGGCATTAAATAGGCAAGAGAGCTGAGCTGAGAGAGCTGAGTATGTTGGTCAACATACTTCAGCCACGTTATTGTGACTCATCGCCTGCATAATGTAATCTTTACTGTGTGAGGATTCTAGAACAAGTGTAATATCCATACAATGGAGAACACCGGGGGATTTCTAGCAAATGAAAACCCCCAATAAGAATGAACACAATCAAAGGGAAGAGGTAACTAAGCACAATTACATTAAAGTATTTATTAAACCCCCGAACATTGAAGACAAAGTACAAATATAACCTAATTTATTATTATTCCTAAGAGGCAACATAGACGGAGTGTGTAATTTTGATGTACAGGGGAGCCGGTCGGCCGAGCGGACAGCACACTGGACTTGTGGTCCCGGGTTCAATCCCAGGCGCCGGCGAGAAACAATGGGCAGTGTCTTTCACCCTATGCCCCTGTTACCTAGCAGTAAAATAGGTACCTGGGTGTTAGTCAGCTGTCACGGGCTGCTTCCTGGGGGTGGAGGCCTAGTCGAGGACCGGGCCGCGGGGACTCTAAGCCCCGAAATCATCATCGTTAAGTATGGTTATATATGCCCAAGCTCGTTATTAGTTGATTGCAAACTGTTTATTGCTTGTAGTGAGGAAAGGGACTCTGAGATAATTAAGCTGTCTACTTCAGTGTGGTCAATAATTTAGTGCTACCAGGATTGCATCTACCAGTATCGCATCTACCAGTATTACATCTTACCAGTATAGCATCAACCAGTTCGCATCAACTAGTATCCCATGAACCAGCATCGCATCTACCAGCATCGCATCTACCAGCATCGCATCTACCAGTATTACATCTTACCAGTATAGCATCAACCAGTTCGCATCAACTAGTATCCCATGAACCAGCATCGCATCTACCAGCATCGCATCTACCAGCATCGCATCTACCAGTATCGCATCAACTAGTATCGCATCTACCAGTATCGCATCTACCAGTATTACATCTTACCAGTATAGCATCAACCAGTTCGCATCAACTAGTATCCCATCAACCAGCATCGCATCTACCAGCATCGCATCTACCAGCATCGCATCTACCAGCATCGCATCTACCAGTATCGCATCAACTAGTATCTCATCTACCAGTATCTCATCTACCAGTATCTCATCTACCAACATCTCATCAACCAGTATCGCATCTACCAGTATTGCTACCAATTCAGCTTGCATCGTTGATGCTTAGTTACTAACTCTTATATTCCTTTAAGTAGTTTCCACCCCCCCCTCTCCCCCCTCCCTACACATTTCACAATATACTAACCAAATCACTATGACAATATACCAGTGTGTGGTAGTTGATTAGTCAGACTGTGGTGGTTTGGCGACAGTTTATGCCTCGTGTGTGTGTGTGTGGGGGGGGGGGGGGGGGGGGGTTAGATTGGGCCATCTACCACCCCCCTCCCTCGCATACTGTGTGGGGGTGGTGGCTACCCCCTCTCTTCCGCTTGTGAGTGGGGTAGTGGGGTAGGGGGGTGGTGGTAGGTGGCTACCACCCCCATCTATTGACCCTCTGTGGATCACCACTATCGAGGGTAGACTGGTTGTATATATTATTTAAGTCCTTGTGACTCAGAGAGCCAGACCGCGTGAGGGGAGGAAATTGTGTGTGTGTGTGTGTGTGTGTGTACTCACCTAGTTGTGCTTGCGGGGGTTGAGCTCTGGCTCTTTGGTCCCGCCTCTCAACTGTCAATCAACTGGTGTACAGGTTCCTGAGCCTATTGGGCTCTATCATATCTACATTATAAACTGTGTATGGAGTCAGCCTCCACCACATCACTGCCTAATACATTCCACCTGTTAACTACTCCCACACTGAACAAGGTCTTTCTAACGTCTCTGTGGCTCATGTGGGTACTCAGTCTCCACCTGTGTCCCCTTGTTCGTGTCCCACCAGTGATGAATAGTTTATCTTTATCTACCTAGTCAATTTCTCTGAGAATTTTGTAGGTTGTGATCATGTCTCCCCTTACTCTTCTGTCTTCCAGTGTCGTAAGGTGCATTTCCCGCAGCCTTTCCTCGTAACTCATGCCTCTTAGTTCTGGGACTAGTCTAGTGGCATACCTTTGGACTTTTTCCAGCTTCGTCTTGTGCTTGACAAGGTACGGGCTCCATGCTGGGGCCGCATACTCCAGGATTGGTCTTACATATGTGGTGTACAAGATTCTGAATGATTCCTTACACAGGTTCCTGTGTGTTTGTGTGTGCGTGTGCGCGTGCGTGTGTGGTGGGGGGGGGGGGTTTGTTATCAGTTATCATGTATGACTCAGGTTTCCGTGTGTTGCTTGTATAATGCTGCCTGTATTCCCTCCCTCCCTCCTTGTGTTGCTTGTATAATGCTGCCTGTATTCCCTCCCTCCCTCCTTGTGTTGCTTGTATAATGCTGCCTGTATTCCCTCCTTGTGTTGCTTGTATAATGCTGCCTGTATTCCCTCCCTCCCTCCTTGTGTTGCTTGTATAATGCTGCCTGTATTCCCTCCCTCCCTCCTTGTGTTGCTTGTATAATGCTGCCTGTATTCCCTCCCTCCCTCCTTGTGTTGCTTGTATAATGCTGCCTGTATTCCCTCCCTCCCTCCTTGTGTTGCTTGTATAATGCTGCCTGTATTCCCTCCCTCCCTCCTTGTGTTGCTTGTATAATGTTGCCTGTATTCCCTCCCTCCCTCCCTGTGTTGCTTGTATAATGTTGCCTGTATTCCCTCCCTCCCTCCTTGTGTTGCTTGTATAATGCTGCCTGTATTCCCTCCCTCCCTCCCTCCCTCCCTCCCCTGTGTTGCTTGTATAATGCTGCCTGTATTCCCTCCCTCCCTCCCTCCCCTGTGTTGCTTGTATAATGCTGCCTGTATTCCCTCCCTCCCTCCCTCCCTCCCCTGTGTTGCTTGTATAATGCTGCCTGTATTCCCTCCCTCCCTCCCTCCCTCCCCTGTGTTGCTTGTATAATGCTGCCTGTATTCCCTCCCTCCCTCCCTCCCTCCCCTGTGTTGCTTGTATAATGCTGCCTGTATTCCCTCCCTCCCTCCCCTGTGTTGCTTGTATAATGCTGCCTGTATTCCCTCCCTCCCTCCCTCCCCTGTGTTGCTTGTATAATGCTGCCTGTATTCCCTCCCTCCCTCCCTGTGTTGCTTGTATAATGCTGCCTGTATTCCCTCCCTCCCTCCTTGTGTTGCTTGTATAATGCTGCCTGTATTCCCTCCCTCCCTCCTTGTGTTGCTTGTATAATGTTGCCTGTATTCCCTCCCTCCCTCCCTGTGTTGCTTGTATAATGCTGCCTGTATTCCCTCCCTCCCTCCTTGTGTTGCTTGTATAATGCTGCCTGTATTCCCTCCCTGTGTTGCTTGTATAATGCTGCCTGTATTCCCTCCCTCCCTCCTTGTGTTGCTTGTATAATGCTGCCTGTATTCCCTCCTTGTGTTGCTTGTATAATGCTGCCTGTATTCCCTCCCTCCCTCCTTGTGTTGCTTGTATAATGCTGCCTGTATTCCCTCCTTGTGTTGCTTGTATAATGCTGCCTGTATTCCCTCCTTGTGTTGCTTGTATAATGCTGCCTGTATTCCCTCCTTGTGTTGCTTGTATAATGCTGCCTGTATTCCCTCCCTGTGTTGCTTGTATAATGCTGCCTGTATTCCCTCCTTGTGTTGCTTGTATAATGCTGCCTGTATTCCCTCCCTCCCTCCTTGTGTTGCTTGTATAATGCTGCCTGTATTCCCTCCTTGTGTTGCTTGTATAATGCTGCCTGTATTCCCTCCGTGTTGCTTGTATAATGCTGCCTGTATTCCCTCCCTCCCTCCTTGTGTTGCTTGTATAATGCTGCCTGTATTCCCTCCCTCCCTCCTTGTGTTGCTTGTATAATGCTGCCTGTATTCCCTCCCTCCCTCCTTGTGTTGCTTGTATAATGCTGCCTGTATTCCCTCCTTGTGTTGCTTGTATAATGCTGCCTTTATTCCCTCCCTGTGTTGCTTGTATAATGCTGCCTGTATTCCCTCCCTGTGTTGCTTGTATAATGCTGCCTGTATTCCCTCCCTCCCTCCTTGT
Source organism: Procambarus clarkii (assembly GCF_040958095.1). NCBI lineage: Eukaryota > Metazoa > Arthropoda > Malacostraca > Decapoda > Cambaridae > Procambarus > Procambarus clarkii. The sequence continues at coordinate 44,638,519 of NC_091155.1, forward strand.
GTTGCTTGTATAATGCTGCCTGTATTCCCTCCCTCCCTCCCTCCTTGTGTTGCTTGTATAATGCTGCCTTTATTCCCTCCTTGTGTTGCTTGTATAATGCTGCCTGTATTCCCTCCTTGTGTTGCTTGTATAATGCTGCCTGTATTCCCTCCTTGTGTTGCTTGTATAATGCTGCCTGTATTCCCTCCTTGTGTTGCTTGTATAATGCTGCCTGTACCCCCCCACCACCACCACAAGTAATTGTCCTAAGTATGATGGTTGTAATTGGTGAAGAAAACAGTGTAGCAGTTTTGTAACTAGATGAGCTCCAGGAGTTAATAATTAACACAGATGGAGGGATTTTTGCTTCCTGCTGGAATACCAGGTCATTTGACTTGTTCTAATGGGCAGGCTGTTATTTTATAGGTGCTAATGGGCAGTTTGTGTGTTTACAAGTTCTAATGGGCAGACAGTTTGTTTGTTTACAAGTTCTAATGGGCAGACAGTTTGTTTGTTTACAAGTTCTAATGGGCAGACAGTTTGTATATTTGGTCCCGCCTCTCAACTGTCAATTAACTATGTGTGTGTGTGTGTGTGTGTGTGTGTGTGTGTGTGTGTGTGTGTGTGTGTGTGTGTGTGTGTGTGTGTGTGTGTACTCACCTAGTTGTGCTTGCGGGGGTTGAGCTCTGGCTCTTTGGTCCCGCCGCTCAACTGTCAATCAACTGGTGTACAGGTTCCTGAGCCTATTGGGCTCTATCATATCTACATTATAAACTGTGTATGGAGTCAGCCTCCACCACATCACTGCCTAATACATTCCACCTGTTAACTATTCTGACGTGACGAGTTTGCCAGCTGATTCAAGGTCATCATGGCTGAGTCGGCTGTGTGTGCGTGTGTGTGTGTGGGGGGGGGGGGATATCTGAGGGTCAGATCCGATGGTGTGGCCTCGGTATACCCTTGGGATACTAGTTTCTGTACTGGTTTACATGCTGATCCTATCTACCGTAGACTAATTTTGACGATGCATGAAGGTAGGGCGAGTCTGACGTACGTTGGAGATTTTTAGAATGGTACTAGTGGTGTGTGTGGGTGGCAGGGAAAGCCTTAATTGTCAGGGCAAAGCACCAAGCCACCACGACTATATAGCACTGGGAATGGGGTCAGGATAAGGATTCGGGATGGGACGGGGCAAAGGAATGGTGCCTAATCACCAAGAAGTTGAAAGATACTGGAGGGTCTGGTCCCAAATATGCACAGTAGAATAACAACATACTGGAGCGAAAGGTACGGAAGGAAATGCTGAATAGAACCAGTGAAGAGTAGAGGTGCCATAGGCACAAACAGAGAACCCTGAATCAGTCTGAACATCAGAGGCCCGAGACTGTTCAACACGCTTCCACTACACATAACTGGCCCACCCCTCACAGTGTTCAAGAGAGAACTATCATCATCAGAGGCCCGAGACTGTTCAACACGCTTCCACTACACATAACTGGCCCACCCCTCACAGTGTTCAAGAGAGAACTATCAACATCAGAGGCCCGAGACTGTTCAACACGCTTCCACTACACATAACTGGCCCACCCCTCACAGTGTTCAAGAGAGAACTATCAACATCAGAGGCCCGAGACTGTTCAACACGCTTCCACTACACATAAGGGACATAACTGGCCCACCCCTCACAGTGTTCAAGAGAGAACTATCAACATCAGAGGCCCGAGACTGTTCAACACGCTTCCACTACACATAAGGGACATAACTGGCCGACCCCACACAGTGTTCAGGAGAGAACTATCAACATCAGAGGCCCGAGACTGTTCAACACGCTTCCACTACACATAAGGGACATAACTGGCCGACCCCTCACAGTGTTCAAGAGAGAACTATCAACATCAGAGGCCCGAGACTGTTCAACACGCTTCCACTACACATAAGGGACATAACTGGCCGACCCCTCACAGTGTTCAAGAGAGAACTATCAACATCAGAGGCCCGAGACTGTTCAACACGCTTCCACTACACATAAGGGACATAACTGGCCGACCCCTCACAGTGTTCAAGAGAGAACTATCAACATCAGAGGCCCGAGACTGTTCAACACGCTTCCACTACACATAAGGGACATAACTGGCCGACCCCTCACAGTGTTCAGGAGAGAACTATCAACACCTCCAAAGGATACCTGATCAACCAGGCTGTGACTCAGACGTCAGGCTGAGCCACTGGTATAATATGACATCTTTGTTGAAAGGTTCTTGTTATCTAACCTGTACGGAATGGTGGCTGGGGTGGGGGGAGGGGGGGTAAGGTTATCGTGGCTAGATAGCTACATCCTGGACATGTTATCTCTCTCCAGCATATCCCCCTTGTAATGTTGGAGCTTTGAACGGCATCACTTGTATGTTGTAAGTGATGTGATCTCTCCGACTGTTGTGGCTGGTCATGACCTTCTCCCTGCCTCCCCTGTCCACCACACCCTTTACATGCGAAATATTCTCCAAAAAGGCAGTTTTAATAATTGAACTTATTTTTTATATCCTGTGTTTGTGAACTTTATTTGTTTATTGGTAATAAAGAGGAGGTGAAGACTTGGGTTATCTTGAGATGATTTCGGGGCTTATCTTCCCCGCGGCCCGGTCCTCGACCAGTCCTCCACCCCCAGGAAGCAGCCCGTGACAGCTGACTAACACCCAGGTACCTATTTTACTGCTAGGTAACAGGGGGGCATAGGGTGAAAGAAACTCTGCCCATTGTTTCTCGCCGGCGCCCGGGATCGAGCCCGGGACCACAGGATCACGCGTCCATTGTTCTGTCCACTCAGCCACCGGCTCCACATAAGGGTCTAGGGTAGGTTTCCTCCCCCATCTAGGGTAGGGCCCCCCCCCCTCATATAGGGTAGTCATCTCCCCTTAATACGTCGCTTTTCAAACGTAATAGACCAATCTCTTGGAAGTGTACTATTGAAATTTCTATCGTCGTTCTCTATGGGTTAGAGGGGTTGGTTGGGCTCGTACGTTTGTGGTTAGGCGAAAGGGGGGTGGGGGGGGGGGTAGACGGTGATAACCAACTGATGATTGGTTATCATGTGATAACTGATAACTCACTTCCTGGTCCTCAGGTTGGGGTCGGGGGGCAGTAGACGAACTCGGGAAACCCGGTAAAGGTATTCTGCGTTGTGAATGTGATGTTAAGGAATGAATGTGATTGCCGGGAGAGTAAGCCGCGCGAAGTGTTCCGTTTGGGGGCCCAGGAGCTGGAGCCAAACACGGACAAGAGCCAGGCTTTGTGACTCTTGGGGACAAGTAGAAGCTGGAATAGCTGAAGCTGGACCCGGCAAGCACAACTAGGTGAGTGCAGGTGGTGGCACTCCAGTGGTGGTGGGGGGGGGGGCAGTGGTGGTGGGGGGGGCAGTGGTGGTGGGGGGGGGCAGTGGTGGTGGTGGGGGGGGCAAGACCACAGTGGGTGCCCACTTAACTGGGTAATGGTGACTCATTCTACAAGGTCAGGGACCACTGACCTTTAACCTCTGATGCTGCAGTAAGCTGAGGTCAAATACAAGGGGGTCTGACGGTTGAGTGGACAGCGCTCAGGGTTCATAGTCCTCGGGTTCCGGGTATCCATTCCCCTGGCGGAGGCGGAAACAAATTGACAGTTCCTTTCATCCTGATGTGGCTGTTTACCTGGTAGTAAATAGGTACCTGGGAGTTAGACAGCTGCTACGGGCTGCTTCCTGGGGGTGGGTGGGTGTAGGGGTGGGGAAGCAAATCACGAACGGGTGTCAGAGGCCGAACGTTGAACTGAGGGCATATCCTGGATCCTGGCCCCATGAGATGGGACCCTCCCTCTTCCTCCCCCCCTTCTCTCTCTCTCTCTCTCTCTCTCGCGCACACACTGTGAGTGTGGACACGAACAAGGGGACACAGGTGGAGGCTGAGTACCCACATGAGCCGCAGAGACGTTAGAAAGACCTTGTTCAGTGTGGGAGTAGTTAACAGGTGGAATGTATTAGGCAGTGATGTGGTGGAGGCTGACTCCATACACAGTTTATAATGTAGATATGATAGAGCCCAATAGGCTCAGGAACCTGTACACTAGTTGACAGTTGAGAGGCGGGACCAAAGAGCCACAGCACAACCCCTGCAAGCACAACTAGCCGAGTACATGGAGCTTCCTCGTAGCAACATGTGGTGCGCCTTAAGTTCGTACACAGAGAAGAACAAAGAAATTAGTGAAATTCTAAGAAGCCAGTATGAGGCTAAGTTTAGCACCAATACACAACATGAAAGTTGATGACCCAGACAGCTTCTTTATGAATGACATTCCAAGATGCAACTGATATTAACACGGAACTCAAGTGTTACCCAAGCAAATGAGCTGTGGCGGGCCTGCGGGCCGCTCCAAGCAACAGCCTGGTGGACCAAACTCTCGCAAGTCAAGCCGGCCCGAGAAGGGGTTTCGCAAGCACTTACGAACCTGGGGCTAGATTCACAAAGCAGTTACGCAAGCACCTACAAACCTGGGGCCAGATTCAGGAAGCAGTTACGCAAGCACTTACGAACGTGTACATCTTTCCTCAATCTTTGGCGGCTTTGGTTACATTTATTAAACAGTTTACAAGCATGAAAACTTGCCAATCAACTGTTGTTATTCTTATAAACAGCCTCCTGGTGCTTCCGAGCTCATTAACTGTTTAATAATTGTAAACAAAGCCGCCAAAGATTGAGGAAAGATGTACAGGTTCGTAAGTGCTTGCGTAACTGCTTCGTGAATCTGGCCCCAGGTTTGTAGGTGCTTGCCTAACTGCATCGTGAATCTGGCCCCAGGTTCGTAAGTGCTTGCCTAACTGCTTCGTGAATCTGCCCACCCCCTGCAGGTATCTAATTCGTTCTTGAAGTCCACCTTTGTTCCTCCAAGACGTCTCGCGCGGAGGTCTCCGCTCCACCACCAACATTGAGCTTGCAATACCCACTCCGCCAGGCGCTTGACCGATGCAACTGAGCTTTAGAACATAACAATTTGACTGTTGTGGGTCGCCTACGGTTATCTTGAGGATATCTTGAGATGATTTCGGGGCTTTAGTGTCCCCGTGGCCCGGTCCTCGACCAGGCCTCCACCCCCAGGAAGCAGCCCGTGACAGCTGACTAACACCCAGCTACCTATTTTACTGCTAGGTAACAGGGGCATAGGGTGAAAGGGCATAGGGTGCCCATTGTTTCTCGCCGGCGCCCGGGATCGAACCCGGGACCACAGGATTACAAGTCCAGCGTGCTGTCCGCTCGGCCGACCGGCTCCCTTAGGTCATCTAAGATAGCACAAATCTGTCTGATAAATATCAAAGCTTGTGTAAGTTATCTTGAGATGATTTCGGGGCTTAGCGTCTCCGCGGCCCGGTCCTCGACCAGGCGGCCTGGTTGCTGGACTGATCAACCAGGCTGTTGGACGCGGCTGCTCGCAGCCTGACTGACGAATCACAGCCTGGTCGATCAGATATCCTCTGGAGCCCAGACTAGACTGTGGGAGGAAAGGAATTATCAGGGGAATGCACCAAGTGTGACTCATACGTCAGGCTGCGAGCAGCCGCGTCCAACAGCCTGGTTGATCAGTCCAGCAACCAGGAGGCCTGGTCGACGACCGGGCCGCGGGGACACTAAGCCCCGGAAGCACCTCAAGGTAGCCATCTGGGAAGAGTTTGTGTGTTGCTGTGTGCTGCCACCAACAGTGTGGTTGACCAGACCGCCAGGCTACTGTGCCCCAGGAGGAGGGGGGGGGGGGGGACTGTGGTGGTGCCTTCACACTTGTTGTTTACCTTGAGGAGTAGGACTGGAGGAGGTTGAGCACCTCTCAGTGAGAGACTGGCTTCGTAACCTTCCCACTTAATCTTGTCTCTTTGTTCCCTAGTTGTCTTATGAACGACAGGGGCGGGCGTGGGGGTTCTTGCAGCTCCGAGTTCAATCCCCCGGTGCAGTTACTGGCTGGCGATTGCTTCTGCTAATTGCCCAGTCGTAGTAGTGTGGATAATTAGCGGAATATCTTTATCTTGGGGTTATCTTGAGGATATATTGAGGTTATCTTGATCATTTCGGGGTTTAGCGTCCCGGCGGCCCGGTCCTCGACCAGGCCTCCACCCCCAGGAAGCAGACCGTGACAGCTGACTAACTCCCAGGTACCTATTTACTGCAAGGTGAACAGGCGCATCAGGGTGAAAGAAATTGTCCATTTGGTTTCCCCTCCGCCGGGGATCGAACCCGGATCGAACTACGAATCCCGAGCGCTGTTTACTCAGCCGTCAGGGGCGAGTGGTAGGGATACTCTATTTTTGTTATTATGCCCCCCATACCGCTGGGGTTGTGGTGGAGAGGGTGACAGAGCCGCATAATTGGGGCCCAGGAGCTGAACCCCAATAGTTTAGATAAGTATAACAATCTTGTGAAGCTAGGTAAGTGTTATATATATATATATATATATATATATATATATATATATATATATATATATATATATATATATATATATATATATATATATATATATATATATATAATGCACGCACGCACGCACACACACGCACGCACGCACACGCACACACACAAGTATATATACATATCAATAATCTTTTATAGAGCAAATAGCGCTGTTTTGTAATGACTCCACACCCCTACCTACCCCCTTTTGTAGCAAGGGGGAGGGGGGGGGAGAACAAGGCGGGAGTAATGGGGTCTATATGGCCACCGCTGTCTACCCAGACCCCACATACTTGGGGCGAGTCGACCTTACGTCAATTGGCCCCCCCTAGAGTGGGTATAGGGGGGATGGGGGGTTAATGCCCCCAGGACCCAGACTGTCTGTACCCTGTAACCCCCCCCTACCCCCCCCCAACCCTCCTACCTATCCCTGAAGCCATTTAACTGGACATAAGGACCTATCCCCCCCTGACATAAGGACCTATCCAACTGTTGCTGTTAGACTTGTTAACTGATAATATCTAGGCTTGTGGAGTAGGAAAAACTCTTGGGACTCACTACAGGTACATTCTGGGTACGGAGATGTCGGGGAGCTGTGTCCAGGCGAGAGGCAACAGCCTGGTGGATCACGTTATCACGAGCCTGGCCTCAGGCCGGGCTTGGGCAGTAGAATAATTCTCGAAATCCTCTTCAGGTATGCTCCTGGTATGCTGGGGAGGTGGCCATGTTAGTGTGCTGGGAGAGGGAGAGGGGAGAGTGAGAGAGAGAGAGAGAGGGGAGAGAGAGAGGGAGGGGAGGGAGAGGGGAGAGAGGAGGAACCAAAGTTTACATTCACACCACCGAGGTCCCAATACTCTTGGTCTCGTGTCAAAGTTTCAGATTCCGGGTTCGATTCCCGGTGGAGGTGGTGACAAAATGGGCACGTTTGTCACCCCTGATGCGCCTGTTCACCTAGCAGTACATAGGTACCCTGGAGTTAGACAGCTGCTACGGGCTGCTTCCTGGGGGATGGGTAACAGAGGCCTGGTCGAGGACCGGGCCGCGGGGACGCTAAGCCCCGAAATCATCTCTAAGATAACCTCAAGATGTCAAGATAACCTGGGCCAACATTACCCCTGCACCGCTGAAAAGTCTATATGGATTTTAAGTTGGAAATTTTGATTGGGTGTCTGACAGTGTTGATTGGGTGTCTGACAGTGTTGATTGGGGTCTGTCAGTGTTGATTGGGGTCTGTCAGTGTTGATTGGGGTCTGTCAGTGTTGATTGGGGTCTGTCAGTGTTGATTGGGGTCTGTCAGTGTTGATTGGGGTCTGTCAGTGTTGATTGGGGTCTGTCAGTGTTGATTGGGGTCTGTCAGTGTTGATTGGGGTCTGTCAGTGTTGATTGGGGTCTGTCAGTGTTGATTGGGGTCTGTCAGTGTTGATTGGGGTCTGTCAGTGTTGATTGGGGTCTGTCAGTGTTGATTGGGGTCTGTCAGTGTTGATTGGGGTCTGTCAGTGTTGATTGGGGTCTGTCAGTGTTGATTGGGGTCTGTCAGTGTTGATTGGGGTCTGTCAGTGTTGATTGGGGTCTGTCAGTGTTGATTGGGGTCTGTCAGTGTTGATTGGGGTCTGTCAGTGTTGATTGGGGTCTGTCAGTGTTGATTGGGGTCTGTCAGTGTTGATTGGGGTCTGTCAGTGTTGATTGGGGTCTGTCAGTGTTGATTGGGGTCTGTCAGTGTTGATTGGGGTCTGTCAGTGTTGATTGGGGTCTGTCAGTGTTGATTGGGGTCTGTCAGTGTTGATTGGGGTCTGTCAGTGTTGATTGGGGTCTGTCAGTGTTGATTGGGGTCTGTCAGTGTTGATTGGGGTCTGTCAGTGTTGATTGGGGTCTGTCAGTGTTGATTGGGGTCTGTCAGTGTTGATTGGGGTCTGTCTGTTGATTGGGGTCTGTCTGTTGATTGGGGTCTGTCTGTTGATTGGGGTCTGTCAGTGTTGATTGGGGTCTGTCAGTGTTGATTGGGGTCTGTCAGTGTTGATTGGGTCTGTCAGTGTTGATTGGGTCTGCCAGTGTTGATTGGGTCTGCCAGTGATGATTGGGTCTGCCAGTGATGATTGGGTCTGCCAGTGATGATTGGGTCTGCCAGTGTTGATTGGGTCTGCCAGTGTTGATTGGGTCTGCCAGTGTTGATTGGGTCTGCCAGTGTTGATTGGGTCTGCCAGTGTTGATTGGGTCTGCCAGTGTTGATTGGGTCTGCCAGTGTTGATTGGGTCTGCCAGTGTTGATTGGGTCTGCCAGTGATGATTGGGTCTGCCAGTGATGATTGGGTCTGCCAGTGTTGATTGGGTCTGCCAGTGTTGATTGGGTCTGCCAGTGTTGATTGGGTCTGCCAGTGTTGATTGGGTCTGCCAGTGTTGATTGGCTCTGCCAGTGTTGATTGGCTCTGCCAGTGTTGATTGGCTCTGCCAGTGATGATTGGGTCTGCCAGTGATGATTGGGTCAGAAACCGTATATGTCCAGCTGAACATATTTCATTATATGTTACATTATACACACTTTAAGAGCCCACCCAATCCCCTGTAATGGATTATATTCAATACTGGCATGATTATTTTACGAAATTAACACATTACTTACAATTCAAATGACTTAGGCCTATTTACCTCCCCTCCCCCCCCCCCCCTGCAGGTATTAAGGTAAATGTCTACAGGTATTGTGTGGTTGTACTAATAATTAATTGTCTTGCTTTCAGGTAAGGTGGTGGCACTGGCACTCCTGGCACCTGGCACCACTGTCTATGGGGGTCTTGTTTTAATTGGATAAGTTTAGATTTAGGAAAGACTTGGGTAAATACTGGTTCAGTAACAGGGTTGTTGATTTGTGGAACCAATTGCCGCGTAACATTGTGGAGGTGGGGTCCCTCGATTGTTTCAAGCACGGGTTGGACAAGTATATGAGTGGGATTGGGTGGTTATAGAATAGGAGCTGCCTCGTATGGGCCAATAGGCCTTCTGCAGTTACCTTTGTTCTTATGTTCTTATGTTGGGAAAATGTTGTAAATGGAGTGCCTCAAGGCTCTGTCCTGGGACCTCTGTTGTTTATAATATATATAAATGATTTAGATTCAGGTTTGAGTAGCAACATTTGCAAATTTGCCGATGATACGAAAATCGGTAGGGAAATTAATTCGGAGGAGGACTCACTATCACTTCAAGTTGATCTAGATAGGATTTTGAAATGGTCAAAGGATTGGCAGATGCAGTTTAATGCTGATAAATGTAAAGTTCTGAGGTTAGGTAATGATGATAGAGTTACAAGATACGAGCTAGATGGTGTTGTGATTGCGAAGTCGGATTGCGAAAGGGATCTGGGAGTTATGATTAGTAAGAATTTAAAACAAAAGGATCAATGCATAAATGTTCGTAATAAGGCAAATCGGACACTTGGATTTATTAATCGCAGCGTTAGTAACAAGACACCTGGTGTGGTTCTCAAGCTATATCTTGCTTTAGTTAGGCCCCATTTAGATTATGCAGTTCAGTTTTGGTCGCCATATTATAGAATGGATATAAATTCACTTGAACGTGTCCAGCGTAGGATGACTAAGTTAATTCCCCAAATTAGAAATCTTTCATATGAAGAAAGATTAACAAAGCTTAAGTTGCATTCACTGGAAAGGCGAAGAGTTAGGGGTGACATGATAGAGGTTTACAAGTGGATGAATGGACATAACCGGGGGGATATTAATAGGGTATTAAAAGTATCAACACAGGACAGAACACGAAACAATGGATATAAATTGGATAAGTTTAGATTTAGGAAAGACTTGGGTAAATACTGGTTCAGTAACAGGGTTGTTGATTTGTGGAACCAATTGCCGCGTAACATTGTGGAGGTGGGGTCCCTCGATTGTTTCAAGCACGGGTTGGACAAGTATATGAGTGGGATTGGGTGGTTATAGAATAGGAGCTGCCTCGTATGGGCCAATAGGCCTTCTGCAGTTACCTTTGTTCTTATGTTCTTATGTTCTTATGTTCTTGTGAGTGTTGTGTAGTTTCACGTGGGGGTCGAACCCGGTGGCACTGGCACTCCTGGCACCTGGCAGCACTGTCTATGGGGGTCTTGTGAGTGTTGTGTAGTTTCACGTGGGGGTCGAACCCGTAATCTCAGGACTACGAATCCCGTCCGCTGAGCACTCAGCCGTCAGGGTCTCGCCTATCATTTAAATTAAACCCCAAAAGGCATTTTATTTTGCTTTGAAATTTGTGCTGTTCCTTGAAGTAAGAGTCTGGGGCAGTTATGAGGGGGAAAGCGACAAGCCATTACGACTATATACCACTGGGAAGGGGTCAGGATTTGGGATGGGACGGAGGAAAGGAATGGTGGCCAATTATACATGGGCGGTCGGGGATTGAACACGGACCTGCATGACGCGTCGCTCTACCGTCCACCCTAAGTGGGGATAGGGATACATAAATATACTTGAATGTGTTGAATGTGTGGTGGTAAGTTTGAGGTGGTGGAGCAGTAATATTGAGGAGGACAGAGGAGGACGGGTCGTGAATACTAATGATGAGACTTGAGACTTTCACTAGACATTGTACCTGCAGTGGGCGCAGTCCTTGCCTGCCTTCTTGACGTGGGTAGGTAACGGCAGGCCGAGTCACAGCAGTAGAAGAACTCCCAGAACCCCATCAACCAGGTATATGTGGGCCTGCGGGCCGCTCCAAGCAACAGCCTGGTGGACCAAACTCTCACAAGTCAAGCCTGGCCTCGGGCCGGGCTTGGGCAGTAGAACAACTCCCAGAACCCCATCAACCAGGTATATGTGGGCCTGCGGGCCGCTCCAAGCAACAGCCTGGTGGACCAAACTCTCACAAGTCAAGCCTGGCCTCGGGCCGGGCTTGGGCAGTAGAAGAACTCCCAGGACCCCATCAAGCAGGTATATGTGGGCCTGCGGGCCGCTCCAAGCAACAGCCTGGTGGACCAAACTCTCACAAGTCAAGCCTGGCCTCGGGCCGGGCTTGGGCAGTAGAAGAACTCCCAGAACCCCATCAAGCAGGTATATGTGGGCCTGCGGGCCGCTCCAAGCAACAGCCTGGTGGACCAAACTCTCACAAGTCAAGTCTGGCCTCGGGCCGGGCTTGGCATACATTAATATGAAGTACAATTTCATTGAGTGGACGGTAGAGCGACGGTCTGGCGTCATGCAGGTCTGCGTTCAATCCCCCCCAGACCGTCCCCACAAGTGGTTGGGCACCATTCCTTCCCCCGCGTCCCATCCCAAATCCTTATCCTGAACCCTTACTGGCGTCGATGGGTTAGGTTGGTGTGTTTTTGGTTAGGCCGCATGTGTTTGGTGTAGGTGTTGTAAGTGGTGGTGGTGGTGGTGGTGGTGATGATGGTGGTGGTGTAGGTGGTGGTGGTGGCGTGGGTGGCATTAGCGAGGTGGTCTACGCAAAGAGAGCGTTGCTCCCCAGTGAATTGTGAAGGTCAGCCCAACCTCAGCACGTCCTCTCTCCCCTCTCCCTCCCCTTCCCCCCCTTCCTCTCACCCCCTGAACCTTGTAACCCCCTCTCCCCCCCCCTCCCCTCACCCCTCTCCATGCCCCAGACCTTCTAAACCCCCCCCCTCCATCCGGAATGCATAGCCTTTCCTCCCCTACTAGTCCACTAGTCCAACCTGCCCCCTCTTGCCCCCCCCCCTCCCCCCTCTCTGGGGGCAGCCGCCCCCTAAACTTCTACATAAATGCATATATAAACGCCTTGACTCGCTATTAAAACACTTGTATACAGTTCCCGTCTAGACCAAAGGAGATCTGATCAACCGGACTGTAATTGTTGTGTGTAGACATGCGTGGTGCGACATGCAACAGCCTGGTTGACCAGACCACCACGCCCTGTAGGCCTGGTCAGAAACCGGACGGAGTGAATTAGAATTTATTGAAGCAAGCTCTCGCAATTCGAGCCTGGCCTCGGGCCGGGTTTGGGGGGACTCTGGGAACCCTATGCAGGTACAATCCAGGTATAATCTAGGTATAATCTTGTGGGATTATATTATCCAGGCTGGGATTTTTTTTGTAATGGGGGTTGTGGAAATTCTTAGTCTTCTAGATTGCTATCTTGTATTGATTCAGGGAATTCATGTCCCCAGTGAACTTTATCTCCGCACCCCTCCGCCCCCCCCCCCCTCCCTCTGGTTGCCTGGCGTGGTCAATCAGGTTGTTGGTAGAGGCAGCTGGTAGCAGTCTGGCATGGCATTTTCAATCTAGTTGATTAAGTTGACCAGACCACACACTAGAAGGTGAGGGGACGACGACGTTTCGGTCCGTCCTGGACGATTGTCAAGTCGACCATTCACAATCGTCTTGAGAATGGTCCAGGACGGACCGAAACGTTGTCGTCCCTTCACCTTCTAGTGTGTGGTCTGGTCAACATACTTCAGCCGAAACGTTGTCGTCCCTTCACCTTCTAGTGTGTGGTCTGGTCAACATACTTCAGCCCCGTTATTGTGACTCCTCGTCTGCAGGTGTTGATCAAGTTGCTGTTTCGCACGTTTTAATCAGTACTTGAAGACGCCCATCTTGAAGGTACAAGAGACTCGCTACGCCCACTAGAAATGTACCTTTGTCGTAGCTCGGTCGATTAAGGCAGCGTCTGGGATGCTCCCGGACGCTGGTTCGAATCCTCGTCACGGCCCTTGTGAATATGTTCATTTGATGCATCACGTTAGTGTGATCTGTGTGTGTAATGTACCTTTGTGTTATCTTGAGATAACAGTCGTAGTCTTGTGCAGGGACGTTATCACTGTACCGGCAATCTTGGTGTTGCAACACTTGCAATTAACCTGAAGACACTTGTCTGATTCAATGAAAGACACGACCTTTGTTGCTATCAAAGGTCAGCCTTACCTTGCCTACCGGAGCTTCGATGCTAAGGTAAGGTAACCTAAGGTAAGGTAAGGGAGCCGGTTGGCCGAGCGGACAGCATGCTGGACTTGTGATCCTGTGGTCCCGGGTTCGATCCCAGGCGCCGGCGAGAAACATTGGGCAGAGTTTCCTTCACCCTATGCCCCTGTTACCTAGCAGTAAAATAGGTACCTGGGTGTTAGTCAGCTGTCACGGGCTGCTTCCTGGGGGTGGAGGCCTGGTCGAGGACCGGGCCGTGGGGACACTAAAGCCCAGAAATCATCTCAAGATAACCTATCCTTGATATCGTGATACCTGATCAACCAGGCTGTGAGCAGCCGCGTCCAACAGCCTGGTTGACCAGTCCAGGAACCAGGAGGCCTGGCCGAGGACCGGGCCGCGGGGGACGCTAAGCCCCGAGATCATCAAGCAAGGTAAGTGTTGAAGGAGCGTTTGATGAGTGTGATGATGAGCGTTGGAGACAGAGACTCATCACTCGGTCGTTCAACTGTCTGGCGTCATGCGGGTCTGCGTTCAATCCCCCGACCCTCCATAAATAGCTGGACACCATTCCTTTCCCCCCGTCCCATCCCAAACCCTTATCCTGACCCCAGTGGTGATGCCGCTTTCCCCCTGATAACTCCCTCCACCCTATCAGTCGATCAGTACCAGGTATAACCAAATATAACCTTACTGAACATATTTGTATCAATAACACAACTGTATGTTCTCCCTTGTGTCTAGAACGGGGCTGTTCAACCACCTCTCTTGACCTTGAAGAGTGGCGGAGGTTATTGGGCAGTAGTTAACCCGTACCTCCCCTCCCCCCCCCTCCCCTCCCCTCTTGATCGTTCACCCTCCATCTTGGTGGGTGTTGGCAGCTGTTCCTTCACCCTGGCGCCTCGTGTACCCGTTCACCCTCTCGTCTCCTCAGCCGCTTCGGCTAGTTGGTAGACTCTTGAAACCCTGTAAAGGTATGCTCTAGGTATTCTGACCGCGAGTAGTAGTTGAGATTTGCTATCCTCCACACTGGCTATCCTAACATAAGAACATAAGAACAAAGGTAACTGCAGAAGGCCTATAGGCCCATACGAGGCAGCTCCTATCTATAACCACCCAATCCCACTCATATACATGTCCACCCCGCGCTTGAAACAATGGAGGGACCCCACCTCCTCCACGTTACGCGGTAATTGGTTCCACAAATCAACAACCCTGTTGATTGCCGTTTATACCCATTGTTTCGTGTTTTGTCTTGTGTTGGTACTTTTAATACCCTATTAATATCTCATTTATGTCCATTCATCCACTTGTAAACCTCTTAACTCTTCGCCTTTGTCTAAATAATTTAACTTGTCTAAATAAAATAACATTACACACAGAAATCACAATAGCGTTATGTATCAAGTGAACAAATCCACGAGGGTTCGAGCCTCCGTCAGAAAGGACCCCAGCCGATTAAGGTTCAGCGTCTGGGAACCTCTCGGACGGAAGTTCGAAGCCGCGTCACGGCCCTTGTGGATTTGATCAAAATGATAAGATATTCATTTGTTTTCCTGGAGGTATTGTGTTGCGAAGATCAAGTTACCTTACAGCTGGCCGCCCCGTGTGGGGAATTAATGAAGTAGTAACTGTCTTGACATCTAAGATATCTAGATATCTTGTCAGGCGGTGGGGGGGAGGGGGGGGTTCAAACGTCCCCTTTGGCCTGTCCGTCTTGTCCCGTCAGTGTGTACAAGGGTGTGTCCGCTGTCATGTTTGACAGGTGGTTGACAGGGAGCCGGTCGGCCGAGCGGACAGCACGCTGGACCTGTGATCCTGTAGTCCCGGGGGCGATCCCGGACGCCGGCGAGAAACAATGGCCAGAGTTTCTTTCACCCTATGCCCCTGTTACCTAGCAGTAAAATAGGTACCTGGGAATTAGTCAGCTGTCACGGGCTGCTTCCTGGGGGTGGAGGCCTGGTCGAGGACCGGGCCGCGGGGACACTAAAAAGCCCCGAAATCATCTCAAGATAACCTGAAGGGTGTGTCCGCTGTGATGTTTGACAGGTGGTTGACAGGTACCAGTGAGAGTGGTGGCTGGCTGCGGAGAAGGGGAGGGAAGGCAGATACTTAAGGAGGTGGTGGTGGAGGTTGATGGCTTCAGCGCCGAGGTCGTTGTTCAAGGACAACACTGTTTTTGTTTGGCTCTGCTACCCGGCGCAAGGAACTTTGTCACTGTCTTGCCGTATAACCCTGTCCACCGCCTCCCACGGGATGGGTGGGGGCCTGGCCCACGGGAGGGGTATGGGTCTTGGCCCACGGGATGATTTCGGGGCTTGGTGTCCCCGCGGCCCGGTCCTCGACCAGGCCTGCTTTTTGTTACACATCCCCAGGAAGCAGCCCATAGCAGCTGTCTAACTCCCAGGTACTATTTACTGCTAGATGAACAGAGGGCATCAGGGAGAACGAAACTGCCCATTTGTTTCCGCCTCCACCGGGGATCGAACGCGGAACTTCGGGACTTAAGAGTCTGAAGCGCTGTCCACTGAGCTGTGAGGCCCTGTGACAGGTGCAGGTGGGAGTAATGTTTGCATGTTCAGTGGCCCAGATTTAGATGTCACTCGCATAATTGAGAACCTGTTGATCTCTCCATAATAGAGACGACGTGGTCATCAATTATGTTGCAGCCCCCCCCTCCCCCACCCCCCTAGTTAATTGGCCCCCCCGGAACTGGTTAGTTAATGTCAGTGGTTGGCGTGTTCCTTGGCTTATCACTGTCTTAGCCAGCATGTCCTGGTCAATCATCTGATCGCCTCTCAAGTTTGCGAACTCGAATTCAGAGTCGAACTCGGAGTCGAAGTCGAAGAATGTCTGTGTCTAGACCTTGGTCTAGGCGAGCATGTCCTGTTCAATCATCTGCTCTTCTCAAGAAATAATGGGTATAAATTGGATAAATTTAAATTTAGGAAAGACTTGGGTAAATACTGGTTCGGTAACAAGGTTGTTGATTTGTGGAACCAATTGCCGCGTAACGTGGTGGAGGTGGGGTCCCTCGATTGTTTCAAGCGCGGGTTGGACATGTATATATACGAGTGGGATTGGGTGGTTATAGATAGGAGCTGCCTCGTATGGACCAATAGGCCTTCTGCAGTTACCTTTGTTCTTATGTCTGAAGTTTGCGAACTCGACTCGAAGTCGAAGAATGTCTAGGCCTTGCGATTACCGTTGCGGTGATTTCTGGTCGCTGGGCGGGTCCTGGCCGAGGCCTCCTGTTGCACCAGTGTTGACCAAAGGTGTCGCTATTACAATTAATAATCCCGTACCGTGGCAGGGTGGTTACAGGTGGAAACTGCTTGCTGGAGGACCAATCACCTCTCAAGGGCACCCGGCCACTAAACCCATTCTTCAGGTTTGGTTTTTTTCCACTTCGCTCTAAACGTCTTAGTAATTGGCGCGTGTATTTTGTTTTTCCTTGTGGCCTTAGGCTTAGGCATTATTAGTACCAGTGACTTGTGTGTGTTTGTCTTGCTGGTAAGAAGGTATGGCTAAGAATGTTCAAGACTAGTTATTGGGAAGTGTAAGTTTCAAGGGCGTCCAGTCGTTGCTGTGGGGTCCCCCCCCCTCAACCCCTTCCCCCTCTACCCCTTCCCCCTCTACCCCTTCCCCCTCTACCCCTTCCCCCTCTACCCCTTCCCCCTCAACCCCTTCCCCCTCTACCCCTTCCCCCTCTACCCCTTCCCCCTCTACCCCTTCCCCCTCTACCCCTTCCCCCTCTACCCCTTCCCCCTCTACCCCTTCCCCCTCTACCCCTCTACCCCTTCCCCCTCTACCCCTCTACCCCTTCCCCCTCTACCCCTTCCCCCTCTACCCCTTCCCCCTCTACCCCTTCCCCCTCTACCCCTTCCCCCTCTACCCCTTCCCCCTCTACCCCTTCCCCCTCTACCCCTTCCCCCTCTACCCCTTCCCCCTCTACCCCTTCCCCCTCTACCCCTTCCCCCTCTACCCCTTCCCCCTCTACCCTTTCCCCCTCTACCCCCTTCCCCCTCTACCCCCTTCCCCCTCTACCCCCTTCCCCCTCTACCCCCTTCCCCCTCTACCCCCTTCCCCCTCTACCCCCTTCCCCCTCTACCCCCTTCCCCCTCTACCCCCTTCCCCCTCTACCCCCTTCCCCCTCTACCCCCTTCCCCCTCTACCCCCTTCCCCATCTACCCCCTTCCCCCTCTACCCCCTTCCCCCTCTACCCCCTTCCCCCTCTACCCCCTTCCCCCTCTACCCCCTTCCCCCGCCGTCACGTGACGTTAGTGGGCCCCTCTACCCCTTCCCCCTCTACCCCTTCCCCCTCTACCCCTTCCCCCGCCGTCACGTGACGTTAGTGGGGGGGGGACACGTCGTCACGTGACGTTAGTGGGGGGGACACGTCGTCACGTGACGTTAGTGGGGGGGGGGACACGCCGTCACGTGACGTTAGTGGGGGGGGGACACGCCGTCACGTGACGTTAGTGGGGGGGGACACGTCGTCACGTGACGTTAGTGGGGGGGGGGGACACGTCGTCACGTGACGTTAGTGGGGGGGGGACACGTCACGTGACGTTAGTGGGGGGGGGGACACGTCGTCACGTGACGTTAGTGGGAGGGGGGACACGCCGTCACGTGACGTTAGTGGGGGGGACACGTCGTCACGTGACGTTAGTGGGGGGGGACACGCCGTTACGTGACGTTAGTGGGGGGGACACGCCGTCACGTGACGTTAGTGGGGGGGGGGACACGCCGTCACGTGACGTTAGTGGGGGGGGACACGCCGTCACGTGACGTTAGTGGGGGGGACACGCCGTCACGTGACGTTAGTGGGGGGGACACGCCGTCACGTGACGTTAGTGGGGGGGGGACACGCCGTCACGTGACGTTAGTGGGGGGGGGGACACGTCGTCACGTGACGTTAGTGGGGGGGGACACGTCGTCACGTGACGTTAGTGGGGGGGACACGTCGTCACGTGACGTTAGTGGGGGGGACACGTCGTCACGTGACGTTAGTGGGGGGGACACGTCGTCACGTGACGTTAGTGGGGGGGGGACACGTCGTCACGTGACGTTAGTGGGGGGGGGACACGTCGTCACGTGACGTTAGTGGGGGGGGGGACACGTCGTCACGTGACGTTAGTGGGGGGGGGGGACACGCCGTCACGTGACGTTAGTGGGGGGGGGACACGTCGTCACGTAACGTTAGTGGGGGGGACACGCCGTCACGTGACGTTAGTGGGGGGGGGGACACGCCGTTACGTGACGTTAGTGGGGGGACACGCCGTCACGTGACGTTAGTGGGGGGGGGGACACGCCGTCACGTGACGTTAGTGGGGGGGGACACGCCGTCACGTGACGTTAGTGGGGGGGACACGCCGTCACGTGACGTTAGTGGGGGGGACACGCCGTCACGTGACGTTAGTGGGGGGGGGGACACGCCGTCACGTGACGTTAGTGGGGGGGGGACACGTCGTCACGTGACGTTAGTGGGGGGGGACACGTCGTCACGTGACGTTAGTGGGGGGGACACGTCGTCACGTGACGTTAGTGGGGGGGACACGCCGTCACGTGACGTTAGTGGGGGGGGACACGCCGTCACGTGACGTTAGTGGGGGGGGACACGCCGTCACGTGACGTTAGTGGGGGGGACACGCCGTCACGTGACGTTAGTGGGGGGGACACGCCGTCACGTGACGTTAGTGGGGGGGGGACACGCCGTCACGTGACGTTAGTGGGGGGGGGGACACGTCGTCACGTGACGTTAGTGGGGGGGGACACGTCGTCACGTGACGTTAGTGGGGGGGACACGTCGTCACGTGACGTTAGTGGGGGGGACACGTCGTCACGTGACGTTAGTGGGGGGGGGGACACGTCGTCACGTGACGTTAGTGGGGGGGGGGACACGTCGTCACGTGACGTTAGTGGGGGGGGGACACGTCGTCACGTGACGTTAGTGGGGGGGGACACGTCGTCACGTGACGTTAGTGGGGGGGGGACACGTCGTCACGTGACGTTAGTGGGGGGGGACACGCCGTCACGTGACGTTAGTGGGGGGGGACACGTCGTCACGTAACGTTAGTGGGGGGGACACGCCGTCACGTGACGTTAGTGGGGGGGGGGACACGCCGTCACGTGACGTTAGTGGGGGGGACACGCCGTCACGTGACGTTAGTGGGGGGGGGACACGCCGTCACGTGACGTTAGTGGGGGGGGGGACACGCCGTCACGTGACGTTAGTGGGGGGGGGACACGCCGTCACGTGACGTTAGTGGGGGGGGGGGACACGCCGTCACGTGACGTTAGTGGGGGGGGGGACACGCCGTCACGTGACGTTAGTGGGGGGGGGACACGCCGTCACGTGACGTTAGTGGGGGGGGGACACGTGGTATACGTATTCTGGTACGTGATAGAGGGGGGGAAGGGGGGGGTGACACGTGAAGCAGAGCTCTGGATCATATCTACATTTGTGCTTGTGGTCTGCTGGCCACACACAGGCTTTTGGGGCAGTCTGCAGGCTCTTGGGGGGCAGTCTGCAGGCTCTTGGGGGGCAGTCTGCAGGCTTTTGGGGGGCAGTCTGCAGGCTTTTGGGGGGCAGTCTGCAGGCTTTTGGGGGGCAGTCTGCAGGCTTTTGGGGGGCAGTCTGCAGGCTTTTGGGGGGGCAGTCTGCAGGCTCTTGGGGGGCAGTCTGCAGGCTCTTGGGGGGCAGTCTGCAGGCTTTTGGGGGGGCAGTCTGCAGGCTCTTGGGGGGCAGTCTGCAGGCTCTTGGGGGGCAGTCTGCAGGCTCTTGGGGGGCAGTCTGCAGGCTCTTGGGGGGCAGTCTGCAGGCTCTTGGGGGGTAGTCTGCAGGCTCTTGGGGGGTAGTCTGCAGGCTCTTGGGGGGGCAGTCTGCAGGCTCTTGGGGGGCAGTCTGCAGGCTCTTGGGGGGCAGTCTGCAGGCTCTTGGGGGGCAGTCTGCAGGCTCTTGGGGGGCAGTCTGCAGGCTCTTGGGGGGCAGTCTGCAGGCTGCAGGCTCTTGGGGGGCAGTCTGCAGGCTCTTGGGGGGCAGTCTGCAGGCTTTTGGGGGGCAGTCTGCAGGCTTTTGGGGCAGTCTGCAGGCTCTTGGGGGGCAGTCTGCAGGCTTTTGGGGCAGTCTGCAGGCTTTTGGGGGGCAGTCTGCAGGCTTTTGGGGGGCAGTCTGCAGGCTTTTGGGGGGCAGTCTGCTGGCTCTTGTGACCAGTCTGCTGACTAGGGTAGACATATTTGCATATAACACTATAGGAGCAAAACTTGTTCTTGTCTCGTTAAGGTCATGTGGGTTGGGCGTGGGGGAGGATGGGTGACCGTGGGGGGGGGTGGTCTTCTCCCCCTCCTATCCAATCCCCCCCTATCCCCTCTCCTATCACCCCCCCCCCCTGGGCGTGGGGGAGGATGGGTGACCGTGGGGGGGGGGGGTTGTCTTCTCCCCCTCCTATCCAATCCCCCCCTATCCCCTCTCCTATCACTCCCCCCTGGGCGTGGGGGGGGGGTGGTCTTCTCCCCCTCCTATCCAATCCCCCCCTATCCCCTCTCCTATCACCCCCCCCCTCCTTCCAAGAATACTATTCGGCTCCTGTTAATGTTCTATGTAACTCAAGAAATCCACCTGATAGCTGGGTGGACAGCGCTTCGGATTCGTAGTCCTGAGGTTCCGGGTTCGATCCCCGGTGGAGACAAATGGGCAAAATGTTTCTTTCACCCTAATACTTCACCCCCCCCCCCCCTGTTCACCTAGCAGTAAAATAGGTACCTTGGTGTTAGTCAGCTGTCACGGGCTGCTTCCTGGGGGTGTGGAGGCCTGGTCGAGGACCGGGCCGCGGGGACGTTAAGCCCCGAAATCATCTCAAGATAACCTCAAGATTGCTTGCACACACACTGGCTAAGCAAACAAGGAACGAGGCAGTGAAAGTTTGTTTGATTACACGTACAAACAGGCCAGGGATACCTTGCTTTGATACTTAGATTTTGCGTCATTGCTTTCTTAGATTTTGCGTCATTGCTTTCTTAGATTTTGCGTCATTGCTTTCTTAGATTTTGCGTCATTGCTTTCTTAGATTTTGCGTCATTGCTTTGTTAGATTTTGCGTCATTGCTTTGTTAGATTTTGCGTCATTGCTTTGTTAGATTTTGCGTCATTGCTTTGTTAGATTTTGCGTCATTGCTTTGTTAGATTTTGCGTCATTGCTTTGTTAGATTTTGCGTCATTGCTTTGTTAGATTTTGCGTCATTGCTTTCTTAGATTTTGCGTCATTGCTTTCTTAGATTTTGCGTCATTGCTTTCTTAGATTTTGCGTCATTGCTTTCTTAGATTTTGCGTCATTGCTTTCTTAGATTTTGCGTCATTGCTTTCTTAGATTTTGCGTCATTGCTTTCTTAGATTTTGCGTCATTGCTTTCTTAGATTTTGCGTCATTGCTTTCTTAGATTTTGCGTCATTGCTTTCTTAGATTTTGCGTCATTGCTTTCTTAGATTTTGCGTCATTGCTTTCTTAGATTTTGCGTCATTGCTTTCTTAGATTTTGCGTCATTGCTTTCTTAGATTTTGCGTCATTGCTTTGATTCTTAGATTTTGCGTCATTGCTTTGATTTAAGGTCCTTAAGACAAGCTAGGCACTTGGGAGATTAGGACAAGGAGCTGGGATAGGCCGGAGGGCTGGAATGATGTCCTAACCATCAGGATAGTCATGGAACTATCTCCACCACGAAGCTGTACCACATGCCAAGTGGTTAGACCATTCAGATTCATGAAGCAGTTACCCAAGCACCTACGAACCTGGGGCCAGATTGGCAAAGCACTTACGAACCTGGGGCCAGATTCATGAAGCAGTTACCCAAGCACCTACGAACCTGGGGCCAGATTCATGAAGCAGTTACCCAAGCACCTACGAACCTGGGGCCAGATTGGCAAAGCACTTACGAACCTGGGGCCAGATTCATGAAGAAGTTACCCAAGCACCTACGAACCTGGGGCCAGATTCATGAAGCAGTTACCCAAGCACCTACGAACCTGGGGCCAGATTGGCAAAGCACTTACGAACCTGGGGCCAGATTCACGAAGCAGTTACGCAAGCACTTACGAACCTGTCCATCTTTTGAACAAATCCCCAAGAGCCGTGACGAGAATTCGGCAGCGTTTGGGATGCTCCCGGACGCAGGTTCGAATCCTCGTCACGGCCCTTGTGGATTTGTTCATTTGATGCATCGTGTCTGTACATCTTTTCTCAAACTTTGGCGGCTTTGTTTACAATTATTAAACAGTTAATGAGCTCCGAAGCACCAGGAGGCTGTTTATAACAATAACAACAGTTGATTGGCAAGTTTTCATGCTTGTAAACTGTTTAATAAATGTAACCAAAGCCGCTAAAGACTGAGGAAAGATGTACACGTTCGTAAGTGCTTGCGTAACTGCTTCGTGAATCTGGCCCCAGGTTCGTAAGTGCTTTGCCAATCTGGCCCCAGGTTCGTAGGTGCTTGGGAAACTGCTTCATGAATCTGGCCCCAGGTTCGTAAGTGCTTGCGTAACTGCTTCGTGAATCTGGCTCCAGATTAGGTGCTTGCATAACTGCTTCGTGAATCTGGCCCCAGGTTCGTAGATGCTTGGGTAACTGCTTCAAGAATCTGGCTCCAGATTAGTAGGTGCTTGCGTAACTGCTTCGTGAATCTGGCCCCAGGTTCGTAGATGCTTGGGTAACTGCTTCATGAATCTGGCTCCAGATTAGTAGGTGCTTGCGTAACCGCTTCATGAATCTGGCCCCAGGTTCGTAAGTGCTTGCGTAACTGCTTCACGAATCTGGCCCAGGTTCGTAAGTGCTTGCGTAACTGCTTCGGGAATCTGGCCCCAGGTTCGTAAGTGCCTGCGTAACTGCTTCGTGAATCTGGCCCCAGGTTCGTAGGTGCTTGGGTAACTGCTTCGTGAATCTGGCCCCAGGTTCGTAAGTGCTTGCATAACGGCTTCTTGAACCTGGCCCCAGGTTTGTAGGTGCCTGGATAACTGCTTCATGAATCTGGCCCCAGGTTCGTAAGTGCTTCGTGAATCTGGCCCCAGGTTCGTAGATGCTTGTGTAACTGCTTCGTGAATCTGGCCCCCAGGTTCGTAGATGCTTGGGTAACTGCTTCGTGAATCTGGCCCCCAGGTTCGTAGGTGCTTGTGTAACTGCTTCGTGAATCTGGCCCCAGGTTCGTAGATGCTTGTGTAACTGCTTCGTGAATCTGGCCCCAGGTTCGTAGATGCCTGCGTAACGGCTTCGTGAATCTGGCCCCAGGTTCGTAGATGCTTGTGTAACTGCTTCATGAATCTGGCTCCAGGTTCGTAAGTGCTTCGTGAATCTGGCCCCAGTTCGCTATTGAACTTGCCAAGGTCAAGAGTCCTCAGAGAGGAGTATAATTAAGTCCGGCTGGAAACAATGGGCTGCCAGCCACACAGGGTACAGGATCTGTACCCTGTGTACCCTGGCTTCGAGGGCCGGGCTCTGGCAGTAGGAAAACACTAGAGATCCTCTTCAGGTAGGCTCCAGGTACGGTGTGGTGCCGTCTGGAGTAAGTCTAGTCGATATGGGAGACGCAGGTTCACGGGCTCGCCATAGACCGTGCTACATGGCTACTTCCTTCTGAGTAGCTAAATATGAAACAACAACATTATTCAAGATCATTGCATGGTTCATTCCTGTGGTCCCGGGTTCGATCCCGGGCGTCGGCGAGAAACAATGGGCAGAGTTTCTTTCACCCCTGTTACTTAGCAGTAAATAGGTACCTGGGTGTTAGTCAGCTGTCACGGGCTGCTTCCTGGGGGTGGAGGCCTGGTCGAGGACCGGGCCGCGGGGACACTAAAGCCCCGAAATCATCTCAAGGTAACTTCAAGATGGTGTGGATATTTTTTCATCTTCTTGGGATGATTTCGGGGCTTAGCGTCCCCGCGGCCCGGTCCTCGACGAGGCCTCCATTACCAGGAAGCAGCCCGTGACAGCTGACTAACACCCAGGTACCTATTTACTGCTATTCTATTAATCGTCTTTAGTAATGCTCTTGATTTAGAAGGCAAGAAAGGCTTTTCTGGCGATAATCTTGTCTGAAAAGCCTCTTCTTGGAGTGGATGGTATGACACTTACCGGTGGCCTGGTCTGAGACCGGGCCGCGGGGGACACTGATCCTCGGAACCACATTAAGGTAACGCCCTCCTACCCTTCAAGTCCGGTTTTTGAGAGAGTAGAAGAATGCTGAACTTGAAGGTAAAAGTGCTTTTGTTGTGGCAGTTGGTCACCCTGTATAGACGCGCTCAACTGCTGCCCATGTAGGAGGTAGACCCCCCCTCCTCTCCCCCCCTAGTACCCCTCCCTCCCCCCCCTAACTCCTTCCTCCCCCCCCCCCTAACTCCTCCCTCCCCCCCCCTAACTCCTCCCTCCCCCCCCCTAACTCCTCCCTACCCCCTCCTAACACCCCATCCCCTAACACCCCCTTACGTCAGTGGGTCATTGGCACGGCCGGCGCTGAGTTGCCTCTGAGGTGAGGAGTTCCGCTTGTAACCATCCCCCCATAACCCCCCCCCCTCCCTTCTCCCCTCCCATTACCCCCCTGCCATCAGTGATGGGACAAGAGGTGGTCAGTATTATTGGGGGCGCCAGTGACCGCTGCGCGGTTCAAGGTTGAAGCAAATGCAGGTTGGGAATCGTCTTGTGTAGCTACGGTCGACTGCATCGCCTCCACGTGAGCTGGGGGATAGATGTGTCGGTCCCCAGGTTGCTAGGAGGATGTGGGGGGGAGGGATGGGGGGGTGATGGGGTAGTGGTTACTACTCGCTTTGGCAAGTAGAAGAACTGCCAGAACCCCATCAAGTAGGGGAAGGGATGATAGCGACTAGTAGGGGACCGGAAAAGGGAGACGGAACAATTTGTGGGGTTGAGAGCGAGAGTGCCTCTTCTCCCCCCCCCCACCCCACCCCCACCACCTGCACCCCATCTGGGGTGTGTGGGGGGGGGGGAGGGGGGGGGGGGTGCACAGCTGGGAAAAGTGAGAGTCGACATTGACATTGAAAGCTGTTTCCCCACTAGTCATTGTGTGGGGGTCTTGAACACCGCCGCCAGCACTCTTCCTCTTCCATTTATTACTCTCTGGGGAGGGGGGAAGGGGAGAAGGGGGGCTGACAGGGGGGCAGATAGCGGTAAAGGGGGGGATACAAAGCTCATTTGTTTAACCCATACTTCAAAAATATCAGTTAGTTTTGTGTATTTGTTTACAAAGGTGGCAGTAGTGAGGTGTCAACAAAGGTGGCAGTAGTGAGGTGTGGGTGTCAACAAAGGGGCCAGTAGTGAGGTGTGGGTGTCAACAAAGGTGGCAGTAGTGAGGTGTGGGTGTCAACAAAGGTGGCAGTAGTGAGGTGTGGGTGTCAACAAAGGTGGCAGTAGTGAGGTGTGGGTGTCAACAAAGGTGGCAGTAGTGAGGTGTGGGTGTCAACAAAGGTGGCAGTAGTGAGGTGTGGGTGTCAACAAAGGTGGCAGTAGTGAGGTGTGGGTGTCAACAAAGGTGGCAGTAGTGAGGTGTGGGTGTCAACAAAGGTGGCAGTAGTGAGGTGTGGGTGTCAACAAAGGTGGCAGTAGTGAGGTGTGGGTGTCAACAAAGGTGGCAGTAGTGAGGTGTGGGTGTCAACAAAGGCGGCAGTAGTGAGGTGTGGGTGTCAACAAAGGTGGCAGTAGTGAGGTGTGGGTGTCAACAAAGGTGGCAGTAGTGAGGTGTGGGTGTCAACAAAGGTGGCAGTAGTGAGGTGTGGGTGTCAACAAAGGGGCCAGTAGTGTGGTGTGGGTGTCAACAAAGGTGCCAGTAGTGTGGTGTGGGTGTCAACAAAGGTGGCAGTAGTGAGGTGTGGGTGTCAACAAAGGTGGCAGTAGTGAGGTGTGGGTGTCAACAAAGGTGGCAGTAGTGAGGTGTGGGTGTCAACAAAGGGGCCAGTAGTGTGGTGTGGGTGTCAACAAAGGTGGCAGTAGTGAGGTGTGGGTGTCAACAAAGGTGGCAGTAGTGAGGTGTGGGTGTCAACAAAGGTGGCAGTAGTGAGGTGTGGGTGTCAACAAAGGTGGCAGTAGTGTGGTGTGGGTGTCAACAAAGGTGGCAGTAGTGAGGTGTGGGTGTCAACAAAGGTGGCAGTAGTGAGGTGTGGGTGTCAACAAAGGTGGCAGTAGTGAGGTGTGGGTGTCAACAAAGGGGCCAGTAGTGTGGTGTGGGTGTCAACAAAGGTGGCAGTAGTGAGGTGTGGGTGTCAACAAAGGGGCCAGTAGTGAGGTGTGGGTGTCAACAAAGGGGCCAGTAGTGAGGTGTGGGTGTCAACAAAGGGGCCAGTAGTGAGGTGTGGGTGTCAACAAAGGGGCCAGTAGTGAGGTGTGGGTGTCAACAAAGGGGCCAGTAGTGAGGTGTGGGTGTCAACAAAGGGGCCAGTAGTGAGGTGTGGGTGTCAACAAAGGGGCCAGTAGTGAGGTGTGGGTGTCAACAAAGGGGCCAGTAGTGAGGTGTGGGTGTCAACAAAGGTGGCAGTAGTGAGGTGTGGGTGTCAACAAAGGCGGCAGTAGTGTGGTGTGGGTGTCAACAAAGGGGCCAGTAGTGAGGTGTGGGTGTCAACAAAGGGGCCAGTAGTGAGGTGTGGGTGTCAACAAAGGGGCCAGTAGTGAGGTGTGGGTGTCAACAAAGGGGCCAGTAGTGTGGTGTGGGTGTCAACAAAGGGGCCAGTAGTGAGGTGTGGGTGTCTACAAAGGTGGCAGTAGTGTGGTGTGGGTGTCAACAAAGGGGCCAGTAGTGTGGTGTGGGTGTCAACAAAGGGGCCAGTAGTGAGGTGTGGGTGTCAACAAAGGTGGCAGTAGTGAGGTGTGGGTGTCAACAAAGGTGGCAGTAGTGAGGTGTGGGTGTCAACAAAGGGGCCAGTAGTGAGGTGTGGGTGTCAACAAAGGGGCCAGTAGTGAGGTGTGGGTGTCAACAAAGGTGGCAGTAGTGAGGTGTGGGTGTCAACAAAGGTGCCAGTAGTGAGGTGTGGGTGTCAACAAAGGTGGCAGTAGTGAGTTGTGGGTGTCAACAAAGGGGCCAGTAGTGAGGTGTGGGTGTTAACAAAAGGGCCAGTAGTGAGGTGTGGGTGTCAACAAAGGGGCCAGTAGTGAGGTGTGGGTGTCAACAAAGGGGGCCAGTAGTGAGGTGTGGGTGTCAACAAAGGGACCAGTAGTGAGGTGTGGGTGTCAACAAAGGTGGCAGTAGTGAGGTGTGGGTGTCAACAAAGGGGCCAGTAGTGAGGTGTGGGTGTCAACAAAGGTGCCAGTAGTGAGGTGTGGGTGTCAACAAAGGGGCCAGTAGTGAGGTGTGGGTGTCAACAAAGGGGCCAGTAGTGAGGTGTGGGTGTCAACAAAGGGGCCAGTAGTGAGGTGTGGGTGTCAACAAAGGTGGCAGTAGTGAGGTGTGGGTGTCAACAAAGGTGCCAGTAGTGTGGTGTGGGTGTCAACAGCAGTAGTGTGGTGTGGGTGTCAACAAAGGTGCCAGTAGTGAGGTGTGGGTGTCAACAAAGGTGGCAGTAGTGAGGTGTGGGTGTCAACAAAGGGACCAGTAGTTGAGGTGTGGGCATAGCGGCGATGATAGTCGCTACCCCGAGGGTAGTCACTGTGGTGAACACGCTTCAAGGCGTGGTGCAGGGTGATGGTCAATAGGTCATTGGCTGGAATCCTTGTTAGGGTGTAGGAACACAGGCCCGCGCCTCCCTGATGGGGTTAGGGGGATAGGTAAGGTTTGTATGGGGGGGGGGGGGGGATGGCTGAGGCGGCCACATCCGGGGGGAATGTTCTCTTCAGCAGGGTGTGCGCGCCCGCACGCGCGCGCTACTCAGTGTGAAGACCCTATAATACACTATGCTTGCGGGGTGCCTGCGGGCCGCTGCAAGCAACAGCCTGGTGTATCAAGTTATCACAAGTCGAACCTGTGGCCGGGCTTGGGCAGTAGAAGAACTCCCAGAACCCCATCAAGCCGGTACCGGCTTAAAGCTTAGAGAAGAGTGTGAATGAGAAGGAACGGACGCAGTCTTAAGGGCTGAGGTTGGTACACTTTAGTACCCCCTTTGTGTGCTGTGACCAGAGACAGAAAACGGGGAGGCTCCAGCAGCCCTTGAGGTAAACTCTACGGACTCTAAACGTCCAATATCAAACGAGAAACTGAAAGTGGTGTACATTTGTCGTGCCACGAATGTGCAGTGTCGACACACACATTTTCGTGTACATTGGTAGCCTTATCCCCCCCTTACCCCCTCCCCTGTGTCCTAAACATTGATGAGTCCAGAGATGGCAAAATGTGCACAGCTCATCATGATGAGTTAGGGTGAGTCACCAGCACAGATTGGCTAGCCTGGTCATCAACTGTGGGGACCCCCCCCCCCTCTCCCAGAGAGAGGGGGGAGGGGAGGGGCTTTAGACGTGTCCCTCCTAGAGGGGAGAGGGGGGAGGGGTGAATATGACTCT
Organism: Procambarus clarkii; assembly: GCF_040958095.1. Classification (NCBI taxonomy): domain Eukaryota; kingdom Metazoa; phylum Arthropoda; class Malacostraca; order Decapoda; family Cambaridae; genus Procambarus; species Procambarus clarkii. Next base: position 44,667,328 of record NC_091155.1, read on the forward strand.
AATGTGGCACTTCTGGCACTGCTACACCTGGGGGCCAGGACGGGTTTTAGGAAGCAGCCGCTACCGGGCTTCCAGGGTTCGATCCTCCTCCGCGTCCTCCTGTGTGTACTCCTTTGTCTGTCGTGTTCCCTGTCCCCCCCCCTCCCCCCAGGCTTGGGGAAGGGGGGGGGTTACTGGGGCAGAGGTTGAGCTATTTCTGGGCTCCCCCCCCACTCCTCCTCCCCATCCCCCCCCCCCCACTCCTTCCCACACACCTATTCCTCCGACCCCTGTGACCTTGTAGGTTGGCTCCTATCCCCCACACCCTCCCTGTCTGGCAATTCTTCCTCTCTATCTTCCCTTTCTCTCCTATCCCTCCCTCTGTCTCCCCCCCCCCCCCCCCGCCTGCCTCCCCCTACAAGGTGAGAGAGCTTGTAAATAATACACAAGTGGCAAAAAGGTTCTCTACCTATATACACAAAATGTCTGGGTTCGATTCGACGTCCATTAACCCCCTAAATATAATCTTTCTTCAATTTCAAAATCTTTCTTTGTTGAAAAATCAAGGTCGTCATTTTCCTCCGTGTGATGGATAGCAACAATCTCACATCCAATTGTATTAGTGTAAAGTGTATCCGTCATTCATACTATGATTTACACTATCTGTAGTGTAAAATGTATCTTTATCTTTCATACTATCATTTACACTATCTGTAGTGTAAAGTGTATCCGTCATTCATACTATCATTTACACTATCTGTAGTGTAAAGTGTGTCCGTCATTCATACTATCATTTACACTATCTATAGTGTAAAGTGTATCCGTCATTCATACTATCATTTACACTATCTGTAGTGTAAAATGTGTCCGTCATTCATACTATCATTTACACTATCTGTAGTGTAAAATGTATCTATCTTTCACAGCTTGCGTGTCTTCCGATGTCTTGCTCCGCCCCCCCCCCTACCTTCCTTGTGGTGTTTCCTGTGTGGGTTCTCAAGGTCTGGGTGTAGGGGGTGTTGCCCTTTATGTTGGGGGGAGGGGTTGACGTCGCCTGGGGTGTAGAGGATGGGGTGTTGACGTCGTCTGGGGTGTAGAGGATGGGGTGTTGACGTCGTCTGGGGTGTAGAGGATGGGGTGTTGACGTCGTCTGGGGTGTAGAGGATGGGGTGTTGACGTCGTCTGGGGTGTAGAGGATGGGGTGTTGACGTCGTCTGGGGTGTAGAGGATGGGGTGTTGACGTCGTCTGGGGTGTAGAGGATGGGGTGTTGACGTCGTCTGGGGTGTTGACGTCGTCTGGGGTGTAGAGGATGGGGTGTTGACGTCGTCTGGGGTGTAGAGGATGGGGTGTTGACGTCGTCTGGGGTGTAGAGGATGGGGTGTTGACGTCGTCTGGGGTGTAGAGGATGGGGTGTTGACGTCGTCTGGGGTGTAGAGGATGGGGTGTTGACGTCGTCTGGGGTGTAGAGGATGGGGTGTTGACGTCGTCTGGGGTGTAGAGGTTGGGGTCTTGACGTCGTCTGGGGTGTAGAGGATGGGGTCTTGACGTCGTCTGGGGTGTAGATGATGGGGTGTTGACGTCACCTGGGGTGAAGATGATGGGGTCTTGACGTCACCTGGGGTGTAGATGATGGGGTCTTGACGTCACCTGGGGTGTAGATGATGGGGTCTTGACGTCACCTGGGGTGTAGATGATGGGGTCTTGACGTCACCTGGGGTGTAGATGATGGGGTCTTGACGTCACCTGGGGTGTAGATGATGGGGTCTTGACGTCACCTGGGGTGTAGATGATGGGGTCTTGACGTCACCTGGGGTGTAGATGATGGGGTCTTGACGTCACCTGGGGTGTAGATGATGGGGTCTTGACGTCACCTGGGGTGTAGATGATGGGGTCTTGACGTCGCCTGGGGTGTAGATGATGGGGTGTTGACGTCGTCTGGGGTGTAGAGGATGGGGTGTTGACGTCGTCTGGGGTGTAGAGGATGGGGTGTTGACGTCGTCTGGGGTGTAGATGATGGGGTGTTGACGTCACCTGGGGTGTAGAGGATGGGGTCTTGACTCAAGGTAGGTAGCCTGGGGTGTAGATGATGGGGTCTAGACGTCACATGGGGTGTAGATGATGGGGTCTTGACGTCACCTGGGGTGTAGTTGATGGGGTCTTGACGTCACCTGGGGTGTAGATGATGGGGTCTTGACGTCACCTGGGGTGTAGATGATGGGGTCTTGACGTCACCTGGGGTGTAGATGATAGGGTCTTGACGTCGCCTGGGGTGTTGACGTCGTCTGGGGTGTAGAGGATGGGGTGTTGACGTCGTCTGGGGTGTAGAGGATGGGGTGTTGACGTCGTCTGGGGTGTAGAGGATGGGGTGTTGACGTCGTCTGGGGTGTAGAGGATGGGGTGTTGACGTCGTCTGGGGTGTAGAGGATGGGGTGTTGACGTCGTCTGGGGTGTAGAGGATGGGGTCTTGACGTCGTCTGGGGTGTAGAGGATGGGGTCTTGACGTCGTCTGGGGTGTAGAGGATGGGGTCTTGACGTCGTCTGGGGTGTAGAGGATGGGGTCTTGACGTCGCCTGGAGTGTAGATGATGGGGTGTTGACGTCACCTGGGGTGTAGATGATGGGGTCTTGACGTCACCTGGGGTGTAGATGATGGGGTCTTGACGTCGTCTGGGGTGTAGATGATGGGGTGTTGACGTCGTCTGGGGTGTAGAGAATGGGGTGTTGACGTCGTCTGGGGTGTAGAGGATGGTGTGTTGACGTCGTCTGGGGTGTAGAGGATGGTGTGTTGACGTCGTCTGGGGTGTAGAGGATGGGGTGTTGACGTCGTCTGGGGTGTAGATGATGGGGTGTAGAGAATGGGGTGTTGACGTCGTCTGGGGTGTAGAGGATGGTGTGTTGACGTCGTCTGGGGTGTAGAGGATGGGGTGTTGACGTCGTCTGGGGTGTAGAGGATGGGGTGTTGACGTCGTCTGGGGTGTAGATGATGGGGTGTTGACGTCGTCTGGGGTGTAGATGATGGGGTGTTGACGTCGTCTGGGGTGTAGAGGATGGGGTCTTGACGTCGTCTGGGGTGTAGAGGATGGGGTCTTGACGTCACCTGGGGTGTAGATGATGGGGTCTTGACGTCGTCTGGGGTGTAGATGATGGGGTCTTGACGTCACCTGGGGTGTAGATGATGGGGTCTTGACGTCGTCTGGGGTGTAGAGGATGGGGTCTTGACGTCGTCTGGGGTGTAGATGATGGGGTCTTGACGTCGTCTGGGGTGTAGATGATGGGGTGTTGACGTCACCTGGGGTGTAGAGGATGGGGTCTTGACTCAAGGTAGGTAGCCTGGGGTGTAGATGATGGGGTCTAGACGTCACATGGGGTGTAGATGATGGGGTCTTGACGTCACCTGGGGTGTAGTTGATGGGGTCTTGACGTCACCTGGGGTGTAGATGATGGGGTCTTGACGTCACCTGGGGTGTAGATGATGGGGTCTTGACGTCACCTGGGGTGTAGATGATGGGGTCTTGACGTCACCTGGGGTGTAGATGATGGGGTCTTGACGTCACCTGGGGTGTAGATGATGGGGTCTTGACGTCGCCTGGGGTGTTGACGTCGTCTGGGGTGTAGAGGATGGGGTGTTGACGTCGTCTGGGGTGTAGAGGATGGGGTGTTGACGTCGTCTGGGGTGTAGAGGATGGGGTGTTGACGTCGTCTGGGGTGTAGAGGATGGGGTCTTGACGTCGCCTGGAGTGTAGATGATGGGGTGTTGACGTCACCTGGGGTGTAGATGATGGGGTCTTGACGTCACCTGGGGTGTAGATGATGGTCTTGACGTCGTCTGGGGTGTAGATGATGGGGTGTTGACGTCGTCTGGGGTGTAGAGAATGGGGTGTTGACGTCGTCTGGGGTGTAGAGGATGGTGTGTTGACGTCGTCTGGGGTGTAGAGGATGGGGTGTTGACGTCGTCTGGGGTGTAGAGGATGGGGTGTTGACGTCGTCTGGGGTGTAGATGATGGGGTGTTGACGTCGTCTGGGGTGTAGAGAATGGGGTGTTGACGTCGTCTGGGGTGTAGAGGATGGTGTGTTGACGTCGTCTGGGGTGTAGAGGATGGGGTGTTGACGTCGTCTGGGGTGTAGAGGATGGGGTGTTGACGTCGTCTGGGGTGTAGAGGATGGGGTGTTGACGTCGTCTGGGGTGTAGAGGATGGGGTGTTGACGTCACCTGGGGTGTAGATGATGGGGTCTTGACGTCGTCTGGGGTGTAGATGATGGGGTCTTGACGTCACCTGGGGTGTAGATGATGGGGTCTTGACGTCGTCTGGGGTGTAGAGGATGGGGTCTTGACGTCGTCTGGGGTGTAGATGATGGGGTCTTGACGTCGTCTGGGGTGTAGATGATGGGGTCTTGACGTCGTCTGGGGTGTAGAGGATGGGGTCTTGACGTCGTCTGGGGTGTAGAGGATGGGGTCTTGACGTCACCTGGGGTGTAGAGGATGGGGTCTTGACGTCACCTGGGGTGTAGAGGATGGGGTCTTGACGTCACCTGGGGTGTAGATGATGGGGTCTTGACGTCGTCTGGGGTGTAGATGATGGGGTCTTGACGTCGTCTGGGGTGTAGATGATGGTGTTGACGTCGTCTGGGGTGTTGATGATGGTCTTTACGTCACCTGGGGTGTAGATGATGGGGTCTAGACGTCACCTGGGGTGTAGATAATGGGGTCTTGATGTCGCCTGGTGTGTAGATGATGGGGTCTTGACGTCACCTGGGGTGTAGATGATGGGGTCTAGACGTCACCTGGGGTGTAGATGATGGGGTCTAGACGTCACCTGGGGTGTAGATGATGTCCTGACGTCGCGTTGGTGACGTCCCAAATTTACTGGGACCTGGTGATTGTTTTAAGCAAGAGAGGATTGTTGTAACATTGTGAAGCATGTTTGATACATTGTTGTAATACAGGTTTTTATCTATTACAGGTTGCAAGATCAAAGCTTTACGCGCCAAGACCAACACTTATATCAAAACCCCTGTCAGAGGAGAGGAGCCAGTGTTCGTCGTTACTGGTAAGTTGTAAACCCCTGTCAGAGGAGAGGAGCCAGTGTTCGTCGTTACTGGTAAGTTGTAAACCCCTGTCAGAGGAGAGGAGCCAGTGTTCGTCGTTACTGGTAAGTTGTAAACCCCTGTCAGAGGAGAGGAGCCAGTGTTCGTCGTTACTGGTAAGTTGTAAACCCCTGTCAGAGGAGAGGAGCCAGTGTTCGTCGTTACTGGTAAGTTGTAAACCCCTGTCAGAGGAGAGGAGCCAGTGTTCGTCGTTACTGGTAAGTTGTAAACCCCTGTCAGAGGAGAGGAGCCAGTGTTCGTCGTTACTGGTAAGTTGTAAACCCCTGTCAGAGGAGAGGAGCCAGTGTTCGTCGTTACTGGTAAGTTGTAAACCCCTGTCAGAGGAGAGGAGCCAGTGTTCGTCGTTACTGGTAAGTTGTAAACCCCTGTCAGAGGAGAGGAGCCAGTGTTCGTCGTTACTGGTAAGTTGTAAACCCCTGTCAGAGGAGAGGAGCCAGTGTTCGTCGTTACTGGTAAGTTGTAAACCCCTGTCAGAGGAGAGGAGCCAGTGTTCGTCGTTACTGGTAAGTTGTAAACCCCTGTCAGAGGAGAGGAGCCAGTGTTCGTCGTTACTGGTAAGTTGTAAACCCCTGTCAGAGGAGAGGAGCCAGTGTTCGTCGTTACTGGTAAGTTGTAAACCCCTGTCAGAGGAGAGGAGCCAGTGTTCGTCGTTACTGGTAAGTTGTAAACCCCTGTCAGAGGAGAGGAGCCAGTGTTCGTCGTTACTGGTAAGTTGTAAACCCCTGTCAGAGGAGAGGAGCCAGTGTTCGTCGTTACTGGTAAGTTGTAAACCCCTGTCAGAGGAGAGGAGCCAGTGTTCGTCGTTACTGGTAAGTTGTAAACCCCTGTCAGAGGAGAGGAGCCAGTGTTCGTCGTTACTGGTAAGTTGTAAACCCCTGTCAGAGGAGAGGAGCCAGTGTTCGTCGTTACTGGTAAGTTGTAAACCCCTGTCAGAGGAGAGGAGCCAGTGTTCGTCGTTACTGGTAAGTTGTAAATCAAGTTAAAGTGATTTTTATTAAGATAAATACATCTCAAAGGCATGGAGTAGCTTTGGCTGTGTCAGTGTCCCTACAGTGTGTGGTAGGTCACTCAGATAAGATTTTGCACCCGCAAGATAACGTAAGATTTTAAGGGTTGACAGATGGTAATCTTCTTGTTTTGAGAAGCTGTTCACTTGAGACAGTTAAGCAAGTCCCAGCTGTGTCTGGGTACAAGTGACAGGATGAACAACCCAGCGGGTTTTCTTCCTATTGGGGAGTGTTGGACATGCTGCTATGGCGGTGTGTCCACTCACAGGATGAGTGACGCTGCCCAATACTGTCACTATGGCGGTGTGTCCACTCACAGGATGAGTGACGCTGCCCAATACTGTCACTATGGCGGTGTGTCCACTCACAGGATGAGTGACGCTGCCCAATACTGTCACTATGGCGGTGTGTCCACTCACAGGATGAGTGACACTGCCCAATACTGTCACTATGGCGGTGTGTCCACTCACAGGATGAGTGGCGCTGCCCAATACTGTCACTATGGCGGTGTGTCCACTCACAGGATGAGTGACGCTGCCCAATACTGTCACTATGGCGGTGTGTCCACTCACAGGATGAGTGGCGCTGCCCAATACTGTCACTATGGCGGTGTGTCCACTAACAGGATGAGTGACGCTGCCCAATACTGTCACTATGGCGGTGTGTCCACTCACAGGATGAGTGACGCTGCCCAATACTGTCACTATGGCGGTGTGTCCACTCACAGGATGAGTGGCGCTGCCCAATACTGTCACTATGGCGGTGTGTCCACTCACAGGATGAGTGGCGCTGCCCAATACTGTCACTATGGCGGTGTGTCCACTCACAGGATGAGTGGCGCTGCCCAATACTGTCACTATGGCGGTGTGTCCACACACAGGATGAGTGACGCTGCCCAATACTGTCACTATGGCGGTGTGTCCACTCACAGGATGAGTGACGCTGCCCAATACTGTCACTATGGCGGTGTGTCCACTCACAGGATGAGTGACGCTGCCCAATACTGTCACTATGGCGGTGTGTCCACTCACAGGATGAGTGACGCTGCCCAATACTGTCACTATGGCGGTGTGTCCACTCACAGGATGAGTGGCGCTGCCCAATACTGTCACTATGGCGGTGTGTCCACTCACAGGATGAGTGACGCTGCCCAATACTGTCACTATGGCGGTGTGTCCACTCACAGGATGAGTGACGCTGCCCAATACTGTCACTATGGCGGTGTGTCCACTCACAGGATGAGTGGCGCTGGCCAATACTGTCACTATGGCGGTGTGTCCACTCGCAGGATGAGTGACGCTGCCAATACTGTCACTATGGCGGTGTGTCCACTCGCAGGATGAGTGGCGCTGCCCAATACTGTCACTATGGCGGTGTGTCCACTCACAGGATGAGTGACGCCGCCCAATACTGTCACTATGGCGGTGTGTCCACTCGCAGGATGAGTGGCGCTGCCCAATACTGTCACTATGGCGGTGTGTCCACTCACAGGATGAGTGGCGCCGCCCAATACTGTCACTATGGCGGTGTGTCCACTCGCAGGATGAGTGGCGCTGCCCAATACTGTCACTATGGCGGTGTGTCCACTCGCAGGATGAGTGGCGCTGCCCAATACTGTCACTATGGCGGTGTGTCCACTCACAGGATGAGTGGCGCTGCCCAATACTGTCACTATGGCGGTGTGTCCACTCACAGGATGAGTGGCGCCGCCCAATACTGTCACTATGGCGGTGTGTCCACTCGCAGGATGAGTGACGCCGCCCAATACTGTCACTATGGCGGTGTGTCCACTCGCAGGATGAGTGGCGCTGCCCAATACTGTCACTATGGCGGTGTGTCCACTCACAGGATGAGTGACGCCGCCCAATACTGTCACTATGGCGGTGTGTCCACTCGCAGGATGAGTGGCGCTGCCCAATACTGTCACTATGGCGGTGTGTCCACTCACAGGATGAGTGGCGCCGCCCAATACTGTCACTATGGCGGTGTGTCCACTCGCAGGATGAGTGGCGCTGCCCAATACTGTCACTATGGCGGTGTGTCCACTCGCAGGATGAGTGGCGCCGCCCAATACTGTCACTATGGCGGTGTGTCCACTCGCAGGATGAGTGGCGCTGCCCAATACTGTCACTATGGCGGTGTGTCCACTCGCAGGATGAGTGGCGCTGCCCAATACTGTCACTATGGCGGTGTGTCCACTCGCAGGATGAGTGACGCTGCCCAATACTGTCACTATAGCCGTGTGTCCACTCACAGGATGAGTGACGCTGCCCAATACTGTCACTATGGCGGTGTGTCCACTCACAGGATGAGTGACGCTGCCCAATACTGTCACTATGGCGGTGTGTCCACTCACAGGATGAGTGACGCTGCCCAATACTGTCACTATGGCGGTGTGTCCACTCACAGGATGAGTGACGCTGCCCAATACTGTCACTATGGCGGTGTGTCCACTCACAGGATGAGTGACGCTGCCCAATACCGTCACTAAGGCGGTGTGTCCACTCATAGGATGAGTGACGCTGCCCAATACTGTCACTATGGCGGTGTGTCCACTCACAGGATGAGTGACGCTGCCCAATACTGTCACTATGGCGGTGTGTCCACTCACAGGATGAGTGACGCTGCCCAATACTGTCACTGGCGGTGTGTCCACTCACAAGATGAGTGACGCTGCCCAATACTGTCACTATGGCGGTGTGTCCACTCACAGGATGAGTGACGCTGCCCAATACTGTCACTATGGCGGTGTGTCCACTCACAGGATGAGTGACGCTGCCCAATACTGACACTATGGCGGTGTGTCCACTCACAAGATGAGTGACGCGAAAGGCCTCTCTCTCTGCTGGACACTCATTCCTCATATCGGACATAGACAAGGACACACACTATAGTACAATATACTTTGCAGCCGACAGGAACATTTTTATGAGAGTAGACAATATAGAGGACACGGCAAATCTCCGAACTGATGGGAATTTGTTGAATGAAGATGTGCAGAGTGAGAATTGTCACCATTGCGTAAGAGGCCATGCAAGATTTGTCAACACTGCCCTTGTACTCATGAGGGACAGTACAGCGCCTGTGTGTGTGTGTGTGTGTGTGTGTGTGTGTGTGTGTGTGTGTGTGTGTGTGTGTGTGTGTACTCGCCTAATTGTGCTTGCAATGATTGAGCTCCGGCTCTTTGGTCCCGCCTCTCAACTGTCAATCAACTGGTGTACAGGTTCCTGAGCCTACTGGGCTCAATCATATCTACACCTGAAACTGTGTATGGAGTCAGCCTCCACCACCACATTACTGCCTAATGCATTCCATTTGTTAACTACTGACACTGAAAAGGTTCTTTCTAATGTCTCTGTGGCTCATTTGGGTACTCAGTCTCCACCTGTGTTCCCTTGTTCGCATACCACCCGTGTTAAATAATCCAGCCTTGTCTACCCTGTCAATTCCCCTGAGAATTTTGTATGTGGTGATCATAGTCTCCCCCTAGCTCTTGTGTCTTCCAGCGACGTGAGGTGCAGTTCACGTAGTCTGTCCTCATAACTCATGCCTCTTAGTTCTGGGACTAGCCTAGTGGCATACCTCTTGAGCTTTTTCCAGCTTCGTCTTGTGCTTGACTAGATAAGGGCTCCATGCTGGGGCCGCATACTCCAGGATTGGTCTTACATATGTGGTGTACAAGGTTCTGAAGGATTCCTTACACAGGTTTCTGAAAGCAGTTCTGAGTTTAGCCAGCCTCGCATACGCCACTGATGTTATTCGTTTGATGTGGGCTTCAGGAGACAGGTTTGGCGTGATATCAACTCTTAGCTCTTTCTCTGTCAGTTTCGTGAAGGACTTCATCTCCTATTCTGTATCCTGTGTCTGGCCTCCTGTTTCCACTGCCTAGTTTCATTACCTTACATTTACTTGGGTTGAACTTTAGTAGCCATTTGTTGGACCGTTCCTTCAGTTTGTCTAGGTCATCTTGTAGCCTCCTACTATCTTCCTGTGTCTTGATCCTCCTCATTATTTTTGCATCATCAGCAAACAATGAGAGAAACGATTCTATACCCTCTGGGAGATCATTTACATATACCAGAAACAGTATAGGTCCAAGGACTGACCCCTGCGGTACTCCACTCGTAACGTCTCGCCAATCTGAGACCTCACCCCTCACACTGACTCGTTGTCTCCTGTTGCTTAGGTACTCCCTTATCCAGTTGAGTACCTTCTCTTTCACTCCAGCCTGCATCTCCCGTTTGTGCGCTAGTCTCTTGTGTGGTACTGTGTCAAAAGCTTTCTAGCAGTCCAGAAATATGCAGTCTGCCCAGCTCTCTCGCCTGATTTTTGTTGCCTGGGCATAGAACTCAATTAAACCTGTTAGGCATATTTTGCCATCTCTGAACCCATGCTGATGTTGTTACAAAGTTATTTCACTCCAGATGTTCCACTAGCTTATTTCGCTTTATCTTCTCCATCATCTTGCATGGAATGCAAGTTAGGGACACTGGCCTGTAGTTCAGTGCCTCCTGCCTATCACCCTTCTTGTCTGTTGGGACTACATTGGCCGTTATCCAAATTTTTGGCAGTTCACCTGTTACCAGTGATTTGTACACCATGGAGAGTGGTAGGCACAGAGCCTCTGCTCCTTCCTTTAGAATCCATGGTGAGATTCCATCCGGGCCTATAGCCTTTGTCACGTCCAAATCTAGCAGCTGCTTCCTCACCTCCCCGCTAGTAATCACAAACTACTCTAATGGTGTCTGGGTTGGTGTTCCCTCCCTTATCTCTGGGACTTCTCCTTGCTCTGAGGTGAAGACTTCCTGGAATTTCTTATTGGGTTTCTTGCACGCTTCCTTGTCGTTTGTAGTGAATCTCTCTGCCCCTATCCTCAGTCTCATTGCTTGTTCCTTCACTGTTGTTTTTCTCCTGATGTGGCTGTGCAGCAGTTTGGGTTGAGTCTTTGCCTTACTCGCTATGTCATTTTCATATTGCCTCTCTTATCTCTCTTCTCACCCTGACATATTCATTCCTGACACTGGTATCTTTCTCTGCTCTCTAGTGTTCTGTTTCTATAGTTTCTCCATGCCCTTTTACTTAGCTGCTTTGCTAACTTGCAATTCTGATTAAAGCATGGGTTTCTGTGTGTGTGTGTGTGTGTGTGTGTGTGTGTGTGTGTGTGTGTGTGTGTGTGTGTGTTAGAGAGAGTGAAAGAGGGGGAGGGAGGACCGCGGGGAGGGGGGTTGATTCTGTGAATCAATGGCAAGGTAACCCCCTTCCCCCCCCTCACTCCACACCAACCCCTCACCACCATGCTCTCACTTTCAGCATCGCTCCCCCCCCCCCCCCCCCCTCGTCTACTCCTCCTCTCCCCGTCTCCCCTCGCTCATACCCCTCCTCTGCCCCCTCTCCCCTCTCTCATACCCCTCCCCCCTCCATGCTAGACTAGTTTGTCGTGATTCGAGGTTGGTGGCCAGCTCGGTGAAGAGGAAGGACGTCATCATGACAATGTGTGGAAATATAACACGTCGCTATTGTGGCTGTTGGAGGCTTAGGGGTTGTATATTGGGGAGGGGAGGGAGGGTTATATCGAGATGATTTCGGGGCTTAGTGTCCCCGCGGCCCGGTCCTCGACCAGGCCTCCACCCTCAGGAAGCAGCCTGTGACAGCTGACTAACTCCCAGGTACCTATTTACTGCTAGGTAACAGGGCACCAGGGTGAAAGAAACTCTGCCCATTGTTTCTCGCCGGCGCGTGGGATCGAACCCGGGACAACAGGATCACGCTTCCAGTGTTCTGTCCGCTCAGCCACCGGCTCCCCGGGTAGGTTAGTTAAAGCCACCGATGGTTGTGATGTATAACCTGTCCTATAATGAACATAGCTTTTCGCTCGTAGGCGTTACATACGACCACAAATTGTCGTACTAGGAAAATGGAAGCGGCTGGCGAAAGTGACGTACTGTTGAGTTTCGTTTTGGGTCTTCTGGTGGGTTAGGAATAAGGGGGTACTTTAATACGACTGTTTCTTGACGTTGGGAGACCTTAGAAGGTCTGGCTGGGGTGATATAACTACTCGCCTTGGGGACCCCAGAAGCTGAGGCCGGCTTGTCACTGAGGAAGGAGTGGACCTTCTAACGTCAAGAAACAGTCGTATTAAAAGTGCCCCCTTATCCTAATCTACCAGAGGACTCTAAACTGAAAACGCAACAGTACGTCACTTTGGCCAGCCGCCTCCATTTTCCTAGTACGACAATTTTTTTCCGTATGTATGAGCGAAAAGCGACGTTCTTTGTAGGAGGACAGGCTGGTGGGAGGGAGGACAGGCTAGTGGGAGGGAGGACAGGTTGTGGGAGGGAGGACAGGCTGGTGGGGAGGGAGGACACGTTAGAGGCTGGGGTAGACGAGGCTGTCAGCTTCTCGTTGTGAACCATTTCAGAGAGAAAATTATCCTTTCGATCTGATCCTGATCTCCGGCTTAAGGAGAACTTGATGCTGTCAGGGCCGTGTGTCCATCATGACCTGGTTTACGGCAGCACCTGTACAATGTAAGGGCTTGTGGGCTCATAAGCCCGACTGAGGCTTACAATGAGTGCAGACGAGGAGTCACAACGTGGCTGAAGTATATTGACCAATCCACACACTAGAAAATGGAGACGACGACGTTTCGGTCCGTCCTGGACCATTCTCATCGACTTGATGATGGGACAATCGGCTTGAGTGGTCCAGGACGGACCGAAACGTCGTCGTCCCTTCTTTTTCTAGTGTGTGGATTGGTCAACTTACAATGAGTATATGCAAAGACCTGCAGCGGCCGCCACCAGTGTATAAGCACCACTGAAGCATATAAAGTTACTTGGAATGTCTCAAAATAGTCAGTTACTCCTGATCCTTCAATATTTAAGGTTGCTTTTTAGCTTCATAGTCAAACACAAAAATAAAAAAGCTAAAGTGAAGAGTACCAAATTCTATTGTGTAACTGTCCATTACGTCAATGTACATGTCTGGTCTACATAGTTAAAAAATAATAATAAAAATCGTCTAAAGAGGAAGATGGGTTGGAATTAAAGTTTTCTGTGACTGGTTGACTATGTGTATATTGGTCAGGTCAAGTCCTCGACTGATGCTATACACATTGGCTATACAGTTCTAATTTCAGATGGGGGTTGGCCCATGGAAACTGGCAGTCTGTTGATTTGATCCATTAGGTGTGTGGGGGGCAGGTGATTGATTGATGGATGGCTTAATTAATCTTCATCAAAGAGGTGGCACGGGCATGACTAGCCCGTGATGGGGACGGTGTGTGGGGGTGTTTTATATTAAGCCTATTCACTGGTTGATCTAATAACCCTTCACGCCTGACCTTGACTTGTGTACAATTATATGCTGACCAGATGTTTTCTAAGTGTTCCAGTAACATAAGTCTAACATTATTGTGTAAGATTATAACGAATTATTGCCATTACGGTGGCGCTGTGCTTTCAAATACACCACTTACTTTAAGTCCAATAATTTTGACTGTATGCATTGTATACTGATGTATCGTACCTTCTTGCAGGTCGCAAAGAAGACGTAGGAATGGCCAAACGGGAGATTCTGTCAGCTGCTGAACACTTCAGCCAAATCCGCGCCTGCCGTAAAAACAACTTGAATGGGTCAATGGCGCCCGGGCCACCAACCAATGTGCCTGGTCAGGTTACCATACAGGTGCGCGTCCCATACCGCGTGGTGGGTCTGGTGGTCGGGCCCAAGGGAGCTACCATAAAGCGCATCCAACAGCAAACGCACACCTATATCGTCACGCCTTCAAGGGACAAGGAGCCGGTGTTTGAAGTGACAGGGTTGCCAGAGTCTGTGGAGCAGGCAAGGAAGGAGATCGAGGCACACATCGCAATGCGCACGGGAGGTCTGCTGGACCAGGACGAGCCTAACGCTGCTGCTGCTGCGCGCCACCATGGTGACTTTCCTCCACCCTCGCATGGCCTCGACAACCTCTTCAGCCCTGCCTCCTCGGAGCTGGTCTCGTCGCTCTACAAGCTCAACAACTCCTCGCTCAATGGTCTTGCCTCAATCAACGGTATTACCAGTGGAACGGGCCTTAATGGTCTCACCAATGGCCTTTCCAGTGGGTCCAGCCTAAACGGGATGAACGGATTGAATGGTCTCAGTGGAAGTGGGTTGAATAATTCTCTGAATGGCATGAATGGGTTGAACACTCTGAACAGTTTGAACACATTGAATCAGCTCAATGACTTGAACTCTGCTTTCACACTGTTGGGAGATGCTGGGTCATCTCTCCTTGGGTCATCTAATAAGGGGGGGAGTGGCCTGGAATCCTCTCTCTTCTCTACCTTCACCAGTGGTGTTGGGAGTGGTAAGCTGAACAGTGACGGCAGTGGGACTGGCGGCCTGGGTCTGTACAGCGTGGACGAAGGACTGGGGTCCCTAGGATCCTCCATGGGTTCTTCCCCATCATTTGACCCAGCTCCTCCCAGCATTTGGGGTGAGCTTGGACGCCCTTTAGGCAACAACATGAGTTCCACAGTCAGCTCCAGTTCCTCTCTCAGTTCTACCTTCTCCTCCTTGTCCTCCACTTTATCATCGTCGCTGACACGCCGGTCGTCGTCAGTATCGGGAGCCTCGCCGCCATCTTCCAGGCTCTCCCCCTCGCTTGAGGCTCACCCCCCTGCAAGGCGAATCAGTTCAGATCCAGCACCAGGGCTTGGGGCTGCACCATCACTTGCGTCGCTCAATTCTGCACTAACCGGAGGCTTGGGTGGATTACCCACGTCCTCACCCTCGTCGTCCTCACCAGCCTCCACCCCAGATCTCAGCCAGCAGTTGAATGCCTTCCAGTCTGTCCAGGGGCTGTCCGTCTCAGGGATGAGCCAGCTAGGGCATGGCATCGACGAGAAGAAGCGTTGCGTCACATGCTGTGAATCTGAGGTGGTAGCAGCGCTCGTGCCCTGTGGCCACAACTTATTCTGCCTGGATTGTGCCAACAAATTGGTGTCAGAGGCCGCCGAATGCCCAATCTGCCGAATGAAGGTCACTCAGGCCATTCGCATCTTCTCCTAACGCGCCACTTGGTCAACTACGCGTGCAAGAGGCCATCGCGGCGCTGATGGGCACCTCAGACCCCTCTACCCCACCACCAGCTTATAGAGTATAATAGTCTGTATAGCATATATCTCCAGAATGAAGAGTATTATCTTTAAAATTAATAATAAATTTTTTTATTCAAGTAGTGTGAAGATATTTTTATTTCAGTTTCTCTGAATGCAAGGCATTTTTTATTGGTATGACTCGGGTGACAGTGTGGCCCCGGGCTTGATGTGGCTCATGTCTGGTGGCCGAGCCGTCGGTGCTGGTGGCGCAAGTCCTTCAAGTCAGAGTGGAGAACAGCTGTCGCTAGGCTGTGATAGGCAGGCCAGCGTTGTGCTCGATGCAGCCGCTGCCTGCCAACAACTGCCAGGGAGGGTTACGCTCCCTCTCCGATCTCCCATTGTTTCCTGGGTACTCAGGACGGCTCGGGCTGGCCTGGGTGGATTGGGCATCACCGGAGCGGTGCTAGACACTCCTCACCCGCTCACCCAGATCTGAACACTCCGCCCGCACGTGTCCCTGCTCGCCCCGTCCAGCCCACCTGCCGCCTCACAACGAATGCTACATATCCTCCTCTTCAGCTGTCATGCGAGCGTGACAGCTGCCCACCAACCAGCCCGCCTCCCGCACGCCGGGCCGCCCACGAGACACTCGGGCGGGGTGCGGGTGGCCAGGTGGCCAGTGGGTAGTTGGGGAAGGCACCAGGACCAGGGAACACCTTATGTCAACAGCAGATAGACATGCTGGGACCAGCACAAAGCTGTCCCACACCCACCCGAACGATCGACTCGTGCCTTGATCCCACCTGCTATCCCTACCCAATCCCTGACACCCTACAACCTCACCCTACCTATACCTGCCGTCACATGAAGTATATCTGCAGCTTAATGCCTCATCATCCTTCACCCATGAACCTTGCCTCTGAAGAACATCCAACCATGCCCACTGAGCCACCGACCACAGAGTTGACCTGCTTGTGCATTCATGTAATGGAAGCAATACAGTGATATTACCTTAGTCATAGTGCTTTATCTAAGTTCTTGCTCATTATTGATATATAAATGAAAATAAAAAACTATGAGATGTGAAAACTTTATTTTGTATAGAGATGAAAAAATCAGTATTCTAGACCAATCTTTAATTTCCAATATATTTAATTATCAATGCCTTTTTGTGATAATGTTTGTTTTTGTCTGACTTGAAGGACTGAAAAGCGCCGTGCACATTTTATAGAACCTTTTTTGTACAAGTGGTATATATATACGAGGCGTGGCAGTTGAGGCGGCCATGGGGTGGCGGTGATAAGGGGTAAAGGACACTAGAGAGCAAGAGTACGAGAACTTGTGTTTCCCACAACACACTCGTATTTGGTGCTTTTCTCTTCCCTATCCTGTTGAACACCACCGCTCCCCGTGGCCCCCTCTACCCTTCCTGGCCTCGTGGGATATTATATGCTAACCTCCTGTCCCCTCTCCCCTAAACCAGATAGCGATATGGTGTCCATGTGTGATTGTAAGCAGGGGCGTTAGGGAAGGCCGGCCCAAGACCATATATAAATATATAGATATATATATAGAGAGAAGCCTGATAAACCAATTATTGATGAGGATGGCTGGGAGTTTCGCAGGCTTTGCGTCTGTCTCGCTGCCTCTTGTTGACTATGCTCTCGACACAAAGATTGGATAATCTTTGTGGGTCTTCTTGGAGACTCAAGGGGATAAAATATTTAGTTTTTAAGGTAATATATTTTTGTCCTAAGATTTATATTTTTTCTTTTCTTTTTAATGAAAGTTTACAGTTGAGTGTTTTAGTTCCTTTGATATATTTTTTCTACCTATCCTAAATATAAAATGTATGTAATTTAAATGTACCCTTTTGTGCATGTACCCTGACTTGAGGGTATGAGAGAGATGTTCAGTGATAGGATAGATAATGTCTTGGGCCTCCCTCGCCACGCTTACTGTATAATGTTCCCCTCACGCTGTACCAGGCATAATCCGTGCATCCTCACTACTGTATCACTCATGCCAAAAGAATTAAATTAATGCAGATTAGATTGTACATTTGTGAATGTGCTGGACATACTACAAGGGAGCACGGAGGCATGCGTTGATGGTACATAGGTGCAAATTTGTCACATTTTGTTCACTAGGGAGAGAAGATTTTATGATTAACAATGTATATCTTGCTGCCCTATGTAGCTACTACTGCCGGTTGATAATCTGCGACAGACATTACTTGGAGCGGGAGAGTAACATTACCGACTAATAGTTTAAAAAGTGTTATTATACCCTTTCGATTCTCACCCAAACTGTTTATATTCGTTTTATATCAGTGTCTGCTTGGGATAGTATGGATCTTTTAATGTCGCCACCTTAACAATGCCGAGGCTTTACGGCTGCTCCGTCACTTTTTGTCAGCCGGAGCAGCTTGTGGGCTCAAAATTGTCGCAAGTGTGTCGCATTGAAACCAGAGTTTGCCGAGATTAGAGCTGAGGGCTCTCTCTTAACTCCTCCCACAACCTTCCCTGGAGAGCCTTTTGTGTGAAGGCTTTCCTGCTTACCAACTGATCAACCCACCCACATCCATCCTCTTGATGTATGCCTCACGGACGTACAGTGTGTGGAGGAGCCGAGAGAGCCCTGGTCTCTTGCTCCCAAATAACCTATAATGATTATAGAGATATACCCGCCCCCCCTCGTATCTTACCATAGAGCACAACTTGATCGCTATTTACAAAAGATGAAAGTTTAAGTAGTTTTTCATATATCTATTTTAATATATATGATTTATTAGAGGAAAATTTATCGTGTACTTTGTTTGTGTAGCCTAGATTGAGTGATCTAAGAAATTATTTTTATTACTTTATTTCTATACAATTTCTGAGGACATCAGAATCGAGTAGTTTAGGTGTCCTAATCTCTATATTGTATGTACGTGATGTAGAGGAGAAAAAAGAAAGCATTATTTTTCATTCATTTTATAAAGAGCTGAAAAAAAACCACATCGCCTTTGTGTTTGCTGTCGTGATGTGTACGATTCACTATTGCAAAGCACCAGGTTTCGCTCGTGTCAACAGGTGCGCGTTCTGTGGTAAAGCAGCAAGAATATGCCCCCTGTTGGCGGCGGCGAAAGTTGATGTTTTGCGCCGGGGATCTCTTCTTCAGCTCGAGGCGTTAAATGACGCTGAGCCATAAAGTACGCAAGCCCCTATATAATGGTCAAACATCCCTCGCTGGCATGAGGCACCATGGACTTTTATGAGTTGAAAACTGTAGTGAGAATCAAGTATAAAAGTAGTGATGCATTGCCTTGTGGCTTAGCACCTTTTTCGCCCCGACCTGCATGCTTGTCGCCCCATAGTTGTGGGAGGCAGAGTCCAGGTCCCGCAGTGTTGTAGTGGCGGCAGGCGGAGAGGACACAAAGTGCGGGTTTGCTCCCACCAGTTGGGCAAGGCTCATCGCACTCCACACTCACCACCAGTATAGGTGGTATGTAGGCTGGGGAAGGAATTATTCTCAATTTTGTTTAAGCCTATGGTGGAAGCCTCACGTCGGCATGTCCTCCCCGCCCTGCCTATAACCCCAGCCTCCACAGGTCCACCTCGAGGCCTATCTCTCCACGCTACCTCATCCTCACCAGGTCGAATCTTGTCATTTACCACCCACCAATCAGAATTGCCAACTCTACCTGACAGTTCGTGCCAGCCAATCAAAGCTCTTAGAGGGTTGCGTGTGGGAATCAGAGGTTGGCCTTGAGGTTACCCATGGTTGAGTTCGGGCGGTTCTCCTTGATTCAGAACTCGATGGAAATGATTCGTCAGCAGCTGCTTCGTTCCATGGGTCTTCCAGTACAGCGTTGAACAACTGTCGTCAGTGTCATAAGTTAGTTCACAATACCTATGCACTCTAATCCGTAATGAGTTTATTTTTTGTACTTTTCTACAACGCCGTATATATTGTATGGTAATTTTTCATAAAATCGTAGTGTATACTTAGGATGATAAAAGAAAATTATAAAAAATACCAAAAAGATTCTATGCTTCTTCATCAAGGCTTCCCCCGCATTCAACGGTGTTTACAGGGGAGTTTATAAGGGTGTAAGCCACACACCTATCATAAGGGCGAACCTCCCGTCACACACACGACGAAAAATCGCCTATATGACAGGTAGTGGGTTACGTTCGGGCACAACTTATCGCAATAATTGATCAATGATTGCTAGACTATTTTGAAAGAGATTTTTTGTCACTTATGCAAAAAAAAAAAAAAAAAAAATAACCTGAAAGTCAGTTTTTTGTCAGCCAGTCCGCTTACAAACTACCTGGTTGGGTTGTTTGTAGTATTGAGTTGGTGTCCTGTTTGCTTGAAACTTTTTAAGTGGTCAAGTTTGGGGAAGAGGAAACTTGTTGGCACAGTCTTTATGTAACTGAGACACTTGTTAGGTCAGGTTACTTCAGTTACTGCTGGAAGTTGTGTTGATGCAGTGCCCCCTCGTCCCAGACCTCCCCCCTCCGCAGCTGACCACGCGACCCGACCCGGTCACTCTAACAATGTGTCGGCCTATTAACTGTTGGCCAGTCCATTGTGCAAGATACACGCGGTATGTGAAGGGTGATGTACTAGGCAAGACTGCATGAGATAGGCAAGTGCCAAGACTTGACTCGCCAGTTGTCTAATATACAGTCGGCACCACCCATAAGTACTCTCTTGCTCCTCATTCACCCAAGACAATCTTAAATCAAGCCCAACACTTTCAGGGATCGAATAGATGCTCAGTGGTAACCAAGAAGCCTCCAAACGAGGTTAGTATTGCCTTAAAATAAAAGGTTCAGAGTCACAAACGTGTGTCATTCTGGCGCATAGTTGTAGGTGTGCATGCGAGGGGAAGAGTCTAGAGTGGTAG
This sequence comes from Procambarus clarkii, assembly GCF_040958095.1. Taxonomy (NCBI): domain Eukaryota; kingdom Metazoa; phylum Arthropoda; class Malacostraca; order Decapoda; family Cambaridae; genus Procambarus; species Procambarus clarkii. Next base: position 44,687,409 of record NC_091155.1, read on the forward strand.
TCATGACCATCTTGTGCTGATCGTGATGAGTCCCTACATTCGGGGAATATAGGGACTCGTGTAGAATGTAGTCCCTTACATTCGGGGAAGTGCGTGCGTGCATGCAAGACGCACAAGGACACGAGAGCACTGCTACACACACCCGCTGTAAGTCTTGTCCTGTTTTGGACGAGTGAGCCGACGTCAACCCCAGTTGGATCTGGCAATCAATGTAGTCAAAATTGCTGGGGTGGGGGGGAAGGGAGGGTAAAGGTGCTTTTGGTTGACCCTCAAGTTTAGGACGGATTGTTATTTGGCTTGCACCTGCTCAGTATTTTGTATGATAACAAATATTTCAATAATAACTTTATTGCAGGGACACCTATCGTCTTTTTTTATTTATTTATTTATTTTTTGAATGAGAGTATTTCTTCCGTGGTTCTTAAAGGTAGTGTGGCGCAGGCCGGGGTATGTGGACGACTAATGTCTGATCGGTAAGCTATAATCACTTTATGAAAGTAATCACCAAGTCCCGACGCCTTGATAGGAAGTTTTAAGAAAATAATAAACAAAAAAATCCGAAGACAATTATTTCCCGTCATATATCCCCGCAAGTTCCACTCATCATAGTCTATATACCTATAATAATATATATATATATATATATTTGAGTATCAAGTATATTCTGATAGAGCTGAGCGTTCGTACTTCTATAATGGTATGTGGTGAGAGGAGGCGTTGCCGGAATCCTAGATTACGTTAGTTTTGTCTCAGTGACGTCTATTTGGACCAGCTAGAGCGGCCTCGCTTGGTCTTAATTCGGCAGCAACCAGCCAGCCAACCAAACCGCACCACCTTCCCACAGTTCCCTATTTAGATTGTCACAGTGGAGAAATAATCATTATAAGCAGACTTTTATTATATCTGGTATATGCCATATTTTAGAGTTTATATCAAATAATGTTGTAGGCCTATGTAATACATAAAATCTCTGCCGCAAAGACTTGAGAGTATAAGGTCTTTTATCTGATAATCCGTCAAAAGTTTTCTGTTGTGATAAACATTTAATCCATTGATCAAAAGGTTTCTGGACTTAGGGAGAGTTGTCTACTCTTCTGTTTTGTGGCTGGGAATAAAAACAAATTTTCTAGACTAATTAATTAATGCTAAAATTGTTCATAGTTTGTATTAATAAAGGGGATTTTTTGCGGATTATAGGAAACATTTTTGGATCATGCAAGATTGCAGCTTGTAGCAAGGATTACTACGACACGCATGTTGCAGCAGGGAGGCTCGCAAGGCCAAAAGCATATGCTCATTATTTGTGAGCGTTGCAAGCGATTATGTACGGTGGAGCCGGGGCGACTGTGGCGAGGTAGTGTTACTGCGGGCTTGGGAGTCCTGGTAGTGTTACTGCGGGCTCGAGAGTCCCTGTAGTGAACTCCCTACCTGCCGCCTCCCACCGACGCCTCTCACACGCTCAATTCGAGTGGTGTTGGGACGTGGGAGTTCCCCCAGCACACAGCTCTTCCAGCGGGTAGGTAATCGCTGCAATGCGCCACATTATTTTTCCCAGTATTCAGATGTAAGGCTGACGTATGGCTCGATTACCACTCTCCTAAACCCAGACGCTGTTCTATTGCAGTATTTGTTCCATACCCATGGGTTGCCAAGTAAACCAAAATATTCAGACTTAGGGTATAGCCCGTTTTATTGCCTTAATAATCTGAGGCAGCTAGCGTTTCTGGCCACAGGATGAATGGTGGTCCGGGCTAGAGTCAGTCAGTGGACCTCTTCTCGTGCTCTTTGGTATTGTTGCCTTATATCTGGAGGCCAAGGGACCTGCGCCGCCACGCCCATTGTTCACTATGGCCTGTTTCTCTGGCTTCACGTGTTGCAGGCAGCTTTGTTCTTCCTTTCCGAGGACTGATGTTGAAAGCTAGAATCATTGAAGATCTCGTGTTGGGTCGCTGGGCGTCCTCCCTCGGCATCTTTCTGGCCATCAATAGTTAATAAATATTTATAGTTATAATGGTAATATATTCTTTATAATGCTGATGATAAAAATGTGAGAAAACCCGAGCATAAAGAGTAGCCCCCCAAAATATATCTCCGCGAGTGACGGCCCAGGTGGAGGGTGGATGGGGTTGGTGTAGGTGGCAGGGTGTGGCACCTTCACCCCCACTCTCCCACACCACACCCACCACGCCCAACCTACACGCCTCGCACTCCTCCTATCGATAGCTTCGTTCTGCATGTTTCGTGCGATGTACACAAGAGACAGAACACGTGTACCATGAATCTTCATTCACTTGTCATGGTCGAGGAGAGAATCTAGGAAGAAAGGTTATGAGGGAGCGCTTGTTGAGGCATAGGATTGCTGTACGAGGAGCTAGTTGGGTCACCTGTGTATTAGTAGTCTACCATTCAGCTAGTGGCTCCCTCCCCCTTACCAAATGGATATTGTCAAAATGCTGTTCCTGCCGCCTGCTGCGTCTTTAGTTTGATCGACCACACTTGTGGTCTGCCAGCCACACCTTATCTGCCTGCTCATTCCCCCTCCCCCAGTTTGTTTGGCTCATTCATACCATGTTGCATTTAATGTTTTGCTTAATTCTTGTTGAGTGCAAGTTGCGTCCCCGGAGGATAATGATGTAAGAAGCAAGCAGAGCCTCTGGCTCTTGCTATTTTATATTATTTCTGCAGCATTGTATAATGCTTACCTCTGATTTTCTCCTAATAATGGTATTTTTTTATTTGATAGGCCAAGTGTTTGATACTTTTAGTTTTATTTTTGTAGTTGAAATAATTAGCTATATGTTCCTAAGTGAATTTAGTAGAATGGTTGTTTAATTTTTAATTTTTATAATTTAAGGATGATTGTTTTATTCGTGTGACTTAAAGAGCGCTCATCTTCATTTACGAGTTTGTTTGTTGTTGACCTGTTGAGCAGAGAGCCAGGAATTGCTGTTAACCCACCATCAGGTGACCCTTGATTATCTTCCCTCCACAATGATGACGCGGTTAATCCCTCTCTTGGCAAATTGGTCTGCAAGTCACGTTGCCGTTGGGGTCAGTTTGCCATGGAGAATTATGAGCGTCTAGTGCATTGTAATTCTCAGGGAATACTGAATTCCAGCCGGGGCATGTGGGGGTAGACCATACTACAGGAGTGTACTGGTGTCTGTAGACCACGGTGGTATTGTAAACTTTGTGAAGGCTCCTGACTAGCTGTGTGCAGATGGCTGTTACGTGCTGTTTAAATGCAAACAGACCTTTTGCTTTTACATTAGATAATTTATTGCTTAATTAACAAATGCTCATATTTCAGAGTTATGTTATGAATTCAGATTATATAAAATTTATAGATTTACTACTTACACAAAAATTTACGATTGAAAGTATGAGGTACAAGCTTGATGCATCCAGCATATAACATTGTCTTAGCGGATGGGAAGGTGTCAATCCTGATTCTACCAGACTGTTGAACCTTGTGGCCCGTAGCGGGATGTAGAAGATTATCTCAACACCTCTGACACATGCATTCTCTTCACTTTTTAACCAGAAAGCAATAACATATACTCTACTCGGTAGTATCTATGTCAACTTGATATTGTGACCATTTTAAGACTAAAAAAAAAATACAAAAAATCCCAAAAAAACTGCCACAGATGGTGCTGGATGTGAAATATATGAAAAAAAATGAAAGAAGGAAAAGATTATCTTTGAATCTTTGAAGGAAAAGATTATCTTTTGAATCTTTGTCATTACCCAGTAGTATTTTTTCACGGTCTTGACCAGTGGTGTATAAGAGTAGCTCTCGACAGTGTTGGTTGTGTGGTAGACACACCCATCGCGCACTAAAGGGGGGGGTTGTAGGGGAGACCCACCAGCTCCTGTCCCACCTTCATGTGAACACCACCTTTCCCGTCTCCAAAATGTTAACTCTTGCTTACTTTCACTCTCATTGGCCTAACTCGCTGAAGCAGGCGATTCAAAAGAAAACAGTAAAGTCCTTTTAAAAACATAATACTCAAGATTGAGCCCCTCGCAATTGAGGGTGCTTAATCGATTTTCTGGAGCGGAGGTTGAGAACAGTTTCCCCTTACTTCCCCCCTCTCCTCTTGTGGGCATTGTTCATCGTGATGTGTAAGGTGCCATTAGCCCCCCTCGAACACTTCTCCCGGTGCGGACTTTGTAAGGGGCGCGCACACCCCCTACATTATTACCCCCTCATTGTGTATGGCTCAAATGCTGCTTTGTTATCCCATTTCATAGTCTCTTTGCTGCCGTTTTCAAATATTTATTTAATATTTATGTACAGTGTGCGTGTGTGTATATGTATGTGTGTGTACACGTGTGTAAATGACCCGACCACCAGGATTCGAACCCATGATGTCCAGGATCACCCCCTAAATGTGCACAGTACTGTGACTTCCGCACCGTTTATAGACAATCAATGGTGCGGTGATCACGGTACTGTGTAGGTTTCGGGGGTGATCCTGAACGTCATGGGTTCGAATCCTGATAGTAGGGTCATTTAGAGTTTTTAGTGATCTTGAAATCCCCTTCGCCCCATCTATTTTTCTTTCTTTTTCTCTTCCCTGTCTTTATCTCTTTATCTTTTTTTTTCTCACATGCATGTGTTTGTTTATATATATATATATATATACATATATATATATATATATATATATATATATATAAATAATGTAAGCATGTGTATTTATACATGTGTATACACACATATGGTGTATTTATTTTAGTATACATTCAGTAGTACATATATAGGTTATTTTTTACCAAGATTCCAAAACTGTTAATTATGTTGAGAATTTAAGCGTGTTGTATAATGTTGAGACACATGGTAGTGTCTACCCACCAGACCCGCCCCCACAAAGTCCGCCCCCCCCCCCTCCCCCCCTTTGTACGGTTGTGTCTCCCCCTTCGTCTTGAGAGGTAGGCCTTTCCTTCTTGGTGTATTGAGACAACGAGTATAGGAAGTGTAGCGATATATTATTTTTTTCCTAGGATATACTCGCTAACATATACTCATATTACATGATTGAAGCCACCACCACTCCCTCTTCCTGGTAATAAACCTGCTTTTTATATTTTAATAACTCGATATATAGTTATTGATATGGTAAATTGATTACCTAGGTTTAATCTGTTATTAATTATTTTTATCACTGAACAAATAGTACTTCCTACGCGGGCATCTTAAAATACTATTATAATTAGGTACCACTTTGATTTATGTCAATGGAAGCCGGATTGTCGAAGACTGTCGACTTCGACTTGACAAAGAAAACTCAAACTAGTCAAGCATTTGATTACTGTACTATTTTCTCCACTTGTGGAATTTACATGATGATAAGACGTTTTGGTCATGTCTTATCAGCCAATTTATAATATATATTATTTTTGCTCTCAAAAAAAGTGATAATTGTGCTTAAACTATTTTTCTTGTATATTATATACTATGTGGATTTGTTTCATTATTTTTTATAAGAATTTATCATCTGTATTTAACTTAGGCACCAAGACCCACATGAGGATTGTCTAGAGAGGGCTTGAGTAATAATTAGATCATGTACTATGTATATATATATTATATGGAAGAGTCCTTATAGGGGAGGCAGTGTACGCCTTCCCTCAGATCCTATATCCCATGGGAATTCCTAATATAGCAAATAAGCTAAAGACAATGGAATTCGTGTGGGAGATGTTTTTCTATATTTACTCCTGTGGAGCGGGTGACCCGCTCTCATTATCACTCAATTTATATATGGATCACAATATTTTATTTTCCTACCATATGTGTGTTTATTTTGAATAGCAATATTGCCTCTGTGTACCTTTTTGCTTGAGCCTGTTTATTTGTCCATAGGTTTGTTAGCCGGGAAAGGAGAGGTCTCAACCATTGTCAAGTTTTTTCGGCTAATTACCCCAAAGAGCTCGCAGACAGTAAATAATAATAATAATAATAATAATAAACCCCTCAAACCATATACACCGTAGTTCCATATTAAGATAATGTATTCCCATATATTTTTATTATTGATGTTTCCATATGCATATTATTAAAACAAATGAGAAACAAATATGAACAAAGCATATTTTGGCGTTAATACCTCCTTGTAGCGAGTTCTGACCCGCTCTGGTACTTAAGATAATATATGTATGGTTAATTTTTCATGTTTGCTAATAATTTTATTTTCTGATTTTTGTGAGTGATTCAATAGATAAATAATAAAGTTACATGTATTACAGTGTGTTTTTACTGCTCCAGTGTAGTATTAGAGTGATGGAGAGGAGTGTGCACCTAGATTGTACCTGGATGGGGTTCTGGGAGTTTTTTTTACTCCTCAAGCCCGGCCCGAGGCCAGGCTTGACTTGTAATAACTTGGTCCAACAGGATGTTGCTTGGAGCGGCCCGCAGGCCCACATACCACAGCCCGGTTGGTCCAGCACCTCTTGCAGAAAACTAGTGTCCAACGCAAAGTTGTAATGCAGTTATTTACACAATGGTAATACAGTTTCAAATGTAGATATGACAGAGCTCAATAAGCTGGATAACCTGTACACCAGTAGACTGACACAGGAATAATTTAAGCATGGTGACCGAAGGAATCATATCGTAATGAAGAAATGCAATAAGAACAGTCAAGATGTAAATAAAAATAAATACTTCACTATTATGAAATCGAAAATAAAGTTACGTCAGTATTGGACTCGTACAAGTGAAGGTTCAAACAGAAGACAGCAAATTAGTGAAATCCTGAAAAAGTAGTATGAGGACATGTTTAGAACCCAGATGAACAGCATGAACGATTTGGACAGGTTCTTTATGCTTGATAGCCAAATCCCTGTAAATATAACTAAAATCAACACGCACGCTGTAAATGTCGAGACAAATTGACAACATGCCCATGCACTCAGCCCCAGAGCCAGGTTCATGGAATTCAATATCTATATAGAAATGCAAAGTGCCAGTTGCACAGGCACTCCGTATAGTGTGGAGGAAGAGCTTGGACATGGGAGAGATACCAGATGTGCTTAAAGCAGCAGACATAGCCCCTCTACACAAGGGTGGTAGCAAAGCATTGGCAAAGAATTATAGACCAGTTGCACTAATGTCCCACATAATAAAAGTATTTGAGAGTGTGATCAGGAGTCAGGTCACTAGTTTCATGGAGACCAATGACCTCCACAATCCAGGCCAACATGGATTTAGAGCGGGAAGATCATGATTCTCACAGCTACTTGACCATTACGACAAAGTCACCGAGGTATTAGAAGAAAAACAAAATGCATATGTGGTATACACAGACTTTGCGAAGGCATTCGATAAATGTGACCATGGAGTGATAGCACACAAAATGAGGTCAATGGGAATAACCGGTCAAGTAGGACGCTGGTTACTCAGCTTTCTGTCGAACAGAACACAGAGTAACAGTCAACCATATAAAGTACAAAGACAGTTAAAAGCTCTGTACCTCAAGGTACAGTCCTTGCACCACTGCTTTTCCTTATTCTCATATCAGATATGAACAAAAATACAAGTCACAGCTTCGTGTAATTTATGCATATATAATAAAAGTAATTTTAATTCTGCTTTAGGTAGAAGGCAGAGGAAAAAAAGTTTTTGATTGGTCAGAAGAAAATGTTTAACAGTGATAAATTCCAGGTACTCAGGTACGGTAAAAATGAGGACCTTAAACATAATACAGGGTACAAAACACAATCAAATCTGCCCATAGCATGTCAAGGATTTGGGAATAATGATGTCTGACGACCTAACGTTTAGGGAGCATAACCAAGCAAATATTGCGTCAGCCAGAAACATGATAGGATGGATTACGAGAACTTTCAAATCCAGGGATCCCATCACAATGGTTGTACTCTTCAAGTCACTTGTGTTGTCCCGTCTCGAGTACTGCTCAGTACTCACTTCCCCCTTCAGAGCAGGAGAGATTGCTGAAATAGAGGGAATACAGAGAACATATACGGCACTCATAGACGAGATAAAACACCAAAATTATTAGGATTAAGGCTCTCCAAATGTCTCTATTCTTTAAAATGGAGACTAGAAATATATCAAATAATGTATACATGGAAAATATCGAGGTCGAGGCCCAAATTTAATCTACATATGTGAGACTTGGAGTGAGCTATATGGAAGGAAATGCAGAATAGAACCTGCAGAGGTGCCATAGGCAGTATGAGCACACCATGAACCAGCTGGACCACACACAATGAGCCAGCTGGACCATACACCATGAACCAGCTGGACCATACACAATGAGCCAGCTGGACCACACACCATGAACCAGCTGGACCACACACCATGAACCAGCTGGACCATACACAATGAGCCAGCTGGACCATACACCATGAGCCAGCTGGACCATACACCATGAGCCAGCTGGACCATACACCATGAACCAGCTGGACCACACCATGAACCAGCTGGACCATACACAATGAGCCAGCTGGACCACACCATGAGCCAGCTGGACCACACCATGAGCTAGCTGGACCACCATGAGCCAGCTGGACCACACCATGAACCAGCTGGACCATACACAATGAGCCAGCTGGGCCACGCACCATGAGCCAGCTGGACCACCATGAGCCAGCTGCACCACCATGAGCCAGCTGGACCACACATCATGAACCAGCTGGACCATACACCATGAGCCAGCTGGACCACACACCATGAGCCAGCTGGACCACATACCATGAGCCAGCTGGACCACACACCATGAGCCAGCTGGACCACACACCATGAGCCAGCTGGACCATACACCATGAGCCAGCTGGACCACACACCATGAGCCAGCTGGACCATACACCATGAGCCAGCTGGACCACACACCATGAGCCAGCTGGACCACACACCATGAGCCAGCTGGACCATACACCATGAGCCAGCTGGGCCACACACCATGAGCCAGCTGGACCACACACCATGAGCCAGCTGGACCATACACCATGAGCCAGCTGGGCCACACACCATGAGCCAGCTGGACCACCATGAGCCAGCTGCACCACCATGAGCCAGCTGGACCACACATCATGAACCAGCTGGACCATACACCATGAGCCAGCTGGACCACACACCATGAGCCAGCTGGACCACATACCATGAGCCAGCTGGACCACACACCATGAGCCAGCTGGACCACACACCATGAGCCAGCTGGACCATACACCATGAGCCAGCTGGACCACACACCATGAGCCAGCTGGACCATACACCATGAGCCAGCTGGACCACACACCATGAGCCAGCTGGACCACACACCATGAGCCAGCTGGACCATACACCATGAGCCAGCTGGACCACACACCATGAGCTAGCTGGACCACCATGAGCCAGCTGGAACACACACCATGAGCCAGCTGGAACACACACCATGAGCCAGCTGGACCACCATGAGCCAGCTGGACCACATACCATGAGCCAGCTGGACCACACACCATGAGCCAGCTGGACCACCATGAGCCAGCTGGACCACACACCATGAGCCAGCTGGACCATACACCATGAGCCAGCTGGACCATACACCATGAGCCAGCTGGACCACACACCATGAGCCAGCTGGACCACACACCATGAGCCAGCTGGACCACCATGAGCCAGCTGGAACACACACCATGAGCCAGCTGGACCACACACCATGAGCCAGCTGGAACACACACCATGAGCCAGCTGGACCACCATGAGCCAGCTGGACCACCATGAGCCAGCTGGACCACACACTATGAGCCAGCTGGAACACACACCATGAGCCAGCTGGAACACACACCATGAGCCAGCTGGAACACACACCATGAGCCAGCTGGAACACACACCATGAGCCAGCTGGACCACCATGAGCCAGCTGGAACACACACCATGAGCCAGCTGGACCACACCATGAGCCAGCTGGACCACACACCATGAGCCAGCTGGACCACCATGAGCCAGCTGGACCACACACCATGAGCCAGCTGGACCACCATGAGCCAGCTGGACCACACACCATGAGCCAGCTGGACCACACACCATGAGCCAGCTGGAACACACACCATGAGCCAGCTGGACCACACACCATGAGCCAGCTGGACCACACCATGAGCCAGCTGGACCACACACCATGAGCCAGCTGGACCACACACCATGAGCCAGCTGGACCACCATGAGCCAGCTGGACCACACACCATGAGCCAGCTGGACCACACACCATGAGCCAGCTGGACCACCATGAGCCAGCTGGACCATACACCATGAGCCAGCTGGACCACACACCATGAGCCAGCTGGAACACACACCATGAGCCAGCTGGACCACACACCATGAGCCAGCTGGACCACACCATGAGCCAGCTGGACCATACACCATGAACCAGCTGGACCACACACAATGAGCCAGCTGGACCACACACCATGAACCAGCTGGACCATACACAATGAGCCAGCTGGACCACACACCATGAGCCAGCTGGACCACACCATGAGCCAGCTGGACCACCATGAGCCAGCTGGACCACACCATGAGCCAGCTGGACCACCATGAGCCAGCTGGACCACACCATGAGCCAGCTGGACCACCATGAGCCAGCTGGACCACACCATGAGCCAGCTGGACCACCATGAGCCAGCTGGACCACACACCATGAGCCAGCTGGACCACCATGAGCCAGCTGGACCACACACCATGAGCCAGCTGGACCACACACCATGAGCCTGCTGGACCACACACCATGAGCCAGCTGGACCACACACCATGAGCCAGCTGGACCACACACCATGAGCCAGCTGGACCACACACCATGAGCCAGCTGGACCACACCATGAGCCAGCTGGACCACCATGAGCCAGCTGGACCACACACCATGAGCCAGCTGGACCACCATGAGCCAGCTGGACCACACACCATGAGCCAGCTGGACCACACACCATGAGCCAGCTGGACCACCATGAGCCAGCTGGACCATACACCATGAGCCAGCTGGACCACCATGAGCCAGCTGGACCATACACAATGAGCCAGCTGGACCATACACCATGAGCCAGCTGGACCACCATGAGCCAGCTGGACCACACACCATGAGCCAGCTGGACCACACACCATGAGCCAGCTGGACCACACACCATGAGCCAGCTGGACCATACACCATGAGCCAGCTGGACCACACACCATGAGCCAGCTGGACCACACACCATGAGCCAGCTGGACCACACACCATGAGCCAGCTGGACCACACACCATGAGCCAGCTGGACCACCATGAGCCAGCTGGACCACTATGAGCCAGCTGGACCACCATGAGCCAGCTGAGTTGAGACTCTAGGTTCCAATTGGGTTGTTTGGGAGACTTAAATGGGCTGGGCATCACGAAATGGGTGAATAGGTGTATCAGTAAGTCATTTGAGTCCTTTGTGGGTCTCTGTCTGTCTCTCTCTCTCTCTCTCTCTCTCTCTCTCTCTCTCTCTCTCTCTCTCTCTCTCTCTCTCTCTCTCTCTCTCTCTCTCTCTCTCTCTCTCCTTCTCTCTCTGTCTCTCTCTCTCTCTCTCTCTCTCTCTCTCTCTCTCTCTCTCTCTCTCTCTCTCTCTCTCTCTCTCTCTCTCTCTCTCTCTCTCTCTCTCTGTCTGTCTCTCTGTCTCTGTCTCTCTGTCTCTCTGTCTCTCTGTCTGTCTCTCTCTCTCTCTCTCTCTCTCTCTCTCTCTCTCTCTCTCTCTCTCTCTCTCTCTCTCTCTCTCTCTCTCTCTCTCTCTCTCTCTCTCTCCCCCTCCTCACCCCCTCCTGACCCCATTTTACAGAAAACTCCTCCTAAATACTGACAATTATCGCGGCCAATGCAGCAGAGTGCTGGCTGCTAAGTAATTATATCTCTCTTGTAACAAAACCCAACATTATCCTGTTTTTTATCTTTTCCTCCAGTCTGGGGCTTAGACCTTAGACCTTAGACCTATATATATATATATATATATATATATATATATATATATATATATACATTATGTACATACGCTCGAACCCGGACCGCCTGGAGAACATTGCGACTGGTGTACACGGTGCCTTGAACCACTCGACCATCAATGACCGTACAAAAGATGGTGATAGCGGAGGCTATTTGAACCACCAGTCAAGCCTGTTTGTATATATATATGTCGTACCTAATAGTCAGAACGCCCTTCTCAGCCTACTATGCAAGGCCCAATTTGCCTAATAAGCCAAGTTTTTATGAATTAATTGCTTTTCGACAACCTAACCTACCTAACCTAACCTAACCTAACTTTTTCGGCTACCTAACCTAACCTAACCTATAAAGATAGGTTAGGTTAGGTTAGGTAGGGTTGGTTAGGTTCGGTCATATATCTACGTTAATTTTAACTCCAATAAAAAAAAATTGACCTCATACGTAATGAAAAGGGTTGCTTTATCATTTCATAAGAAAAAAATTAGAGAAAATATATTAATTCAGGAAAACTTGGCTTATTAGGCAAATCGGGCCTTGCATAGTAGGCTGAGAAGTGCGTTCCGGCTACTAGTACTAGGTACGACATATATATATATATATATATATATATATATATATATATATATATATATATATATATATATATATATATATATATATATATATATCAACCCGTTCTCGCAAATTTAATAAGTCAATATTGACTTATTAAATATGTGCATAGGTGACATACTTAACATAATAGTTTCCCTTGAAAAACTTCATAGAAAACACCGACCTTAAATAACCTACTTAGTATGTTAAGATAAGCATCTTATTGCTTCGTAATTACAATTATTACCTAACCTATACCTATAATAGGTTAAGTAACAATTGTAATTACGAAGCTATAAGATGCTTATTTTAATATACTAAGTAGGTTAGGTAAGGTCGGTGTTTTCTATGAAGCTTTTCAAGGGAAACTATTATGTTTAGTATGTCACCTATGCACATATTTAATAAGTCAATATTGACTTATTAAATTTGCGAGAACGGGACCACATATATATATATATGACCATATATATATATATATATATATATATATATATATATATATATATATATATATATATATATATATATATATATATATATATATATTTGGTTAGTAAATTAAGAGTATCCCAGCTCCTTGTCCTCATATCCCAGCTCCTTGTCCTCATATCCCAGCTCCTTGTCCTCATATCCCAGCTCCTTGTCCTCATATCCCAGCTCCTTGTCCTCATATCCCAGCTCCTTGTCCTCATATCCCAGCTCCTTGTCCTCATATCCCAGCTCCTTGTCCTCATATCCCAGCTCCTTGTTCTCATATCCCAGCTCCTTGTCCTCATATCCCAGCTCCTTGTTCTCATATCCCAGCTCCTTGTCCTCATATCCCAGCTCCTTGTCCTCATATCCCAGCTCCTTGTCCTCATATCCCAGCTCCTTGTCCTCATATCCCAGCTCCTTGTCCTCATATCCCAGCTCCTTGTCCTCATATCCCAGCTCCTTGTCCTCATATCCCAGCTGCCTTGTCCTCATATCCCAGCTCCTTGTCCTCATATCCCAGCTCCTTGTCCTCATATCCCAGCTCCTTGTCCTCTTATCCCAGCTCCTTGTTCTTATATCCCAGCTCCTTGTCCTCATATCCCAGCTCCTTGTCCTCATATCCCAGCTCCTGGTCCTCATATCCCAGCTCCTTGTCCTCATATCCCAGCTCCTGGTCCTCATATCCCAGCTCCTTGTCCTCATATCCCAGCTCCTTGTCCTCATATCCCAGCTCCTTGTCCTCATATCCCAGCTCCTTGTCCTCATATCCCAGCTCCTTGTCCTCATATCCCAGCTCCTTGTCCTCATATCCCAGCTCCTTGTCCTCTTATCCCAGCTCCTTGTTCTTATATCCCAGCTCCTTGTCCTCATATCCCAGCTCCTTGTCCTCATATCCCAGCTCCTGGTCCTCATATCCCAGCTCCTTGTCCTCATATCCCAGCTCCTGGTCCTCATATCCCAGCTCCTTGTCCTCATATCCCAGCTCCTTGTCCTCATATCCCAGCTCCTTGTCCTCATATCCCAGCTCCTTGTCCTCATATCCCAGCTCCTTGTCCTCATATCCCAGCTGCTTGTCCTCATATCCCAGCTCCTTGTCCTCATATCCCAACTCCTGGTCCTCATATCCCAGCTCCTTGTCCTCATATCCCAGCTGCTTGTCCTCATATCCCAGCTCCTGGTCCTCATATCCCAGCTCCTTGTCTTCATATCCCAGCTCCTTGTCCTCATATCCCAGCTCCTTATCCTCATATCCCAGCTCCTTGTCCTCATATCCCAGCTCCTTGTCCTCATATCCCAGCTCCTTGTCCTCATATCCCAACTCCTGGTCCTCATATCCCAGCTCCTTGTACTCATATCCCAGCTCCTTGTCCTCATATCCCAGCTCCTGGTCCTCATATCCCAGCTCCTTGTCCTCATATCCCAGCTCCTTGTCCTCATATCCCAGCTCCTTGTCCTCATATCCCAGCTCCTTGTCCTCATATCCCAGCTCCTTGTCCTCATATCCCAGCTCCTTGTCCTCATATCCCAGCTCCTGGTCCTCATATCCCAGCTCCTTGTCCTCATATCCCAGCTGCTTGTCCTCATATCCCAGCTCCTGGTCCTCATCTCCCAGCTCCTTGTCCTCATATCCCAGCTCCTTGTCCTCATATCCCAGCTCCTTGTCCTCATATCCCAGCTCCTTGTCCTCATATCCCAGCTCCTTGTCCTCATATCCCAGCTCCTTGTCCTCATATCCCAGCTCCTTGTCCTCATATCCCAGCTCCTTATCCTCATATCCCAGCTCCTTGTCCTCATATCCCAGCTCCTTGTCCTCATATCCCAGCTGCTTGTCCTCATATCCCAGCTCCTTGTCCTCATATCCCAACTCCTGGTCCTCATATCCCAGCTCCTTGTCCTCATATCCCAGCTGCTTGTCCTCATATCCCAGCTCCTGGTCCTCATATCCCAGCTCCTTGTCCTCATATCCCAGCTCCTTGTCCTCATATCCCAGCTCCTTATCCTCATATCCCAGCTCCTTGTCCTCATATCCCAGCTCCTGGTCCTCATATCCCAGCTCCTTGTCCTCATATCCCAGCTCCTTGTCCTCATATCCCAGCTCCTTGTCCTCATATCCCAGCTCCTTGTCCTCATATCCCAGCTCCTTGTCCTCATATCCCAGCTCCTTGTCCTCATATCCCAGCTCCTTGTCCTCTTATCCCAGCTCCTTGTTCTTATATCCCAGCTCCTTGTCCTCATATCCCAGCTCCTTGTCCTCATATCCCAGCTCCTGGTCCTCATATCCCAGCTCCTTGTCCTCATATCCCAGCTCCTGGTCCTCATATCCCAGCTCCTTGTCCTCATATCCCAGCTCCTTGTCCTCATATCCCAGCTCCTTGTCCTCATATCCCAGCTCCTTGTCCTCATATCCCAGCTGCTTGTCCTCATATCCCAGCTCCTTGTCCTCATATCCCAACTCCTGGTCCTCATATCCCAGCTCCTTGTCCTCATATCCCAGCTGCTTGTCCTCATATCCCAGCTCCTGGTCCTCATATCCCAGCTCCTTGTCCTCATATCCCAGCTCCTTGTCCTCATATCCCCGCTCCTTATCCTCATATCCCAGCTCCTTGTCCTCATATCCCA
>NC_091155.1:44710551-44718051 GCF_040958095.1 Procambarus clarkii
TATGGGTTCGAGTCACTTCTGGGGTGTGAGTTTTCATTCGCATATAGTCCTGGGGACCATTCAGGCTTGTTCGCATATATATATATATATTATATATATATATATATATATATATATATATATATATATATATATGTATATATCTCACCGAAAGGGTGAGATTAATGATTCTAACTCGAATCTTCTCAATATTTCGTACGTTTTTGTTCACTGTCGAGGGTAATTGAAAAATTAACTCTCCAAAGTTCATTTTGTCATGACTAACACTCCACTAACAATGAACACAATCCCTCATCTCTGACCACAGTTTTGAACAGATTGTGAACAGCGATGTGAGGAATAGTGAGAAAGTGAAGGCTCAGAGCTGGAGACTGAACGATGTCTCTCTCACTAACCTTAACCGGTTAGGCTAGGTTAGGGTTTGTGGTTAAGACGGCTTCACTAGTGAGATTGATTCATTATAGATTTGCAACAACATTGCAGATAAATCCATTTCATTGCACAGATTCGTTCTAAGATGGTAAGATATCCTTAACGATGCTACACAATTACTGGCAGTGTAACGGTCATTGACTTCCCGTGGCTCACTCGAGCATCCTGACAGCAACACTGTTGCAAATCAAGAAAATGTTATCAAACACGATAGTTTAGGCTCAGATGAACTAACTGTGAAATATAGTCCAACTTAGTGCGCCTGAAGTGAATTCAGACATACTAACTTAAATACAATATTGCCCAACCACTTGGGGTGGACGGTAGAGCGACGGGTCTGGCGTCATGCAGGTCGGCGTTCAATCCCCGACCGTCCCAACACCATTCTTTCCCTCCGTGCCATCCCAAATCCTTATCCTGACCCCTTCCCAGTGCTATATATAGTCGTGGTGGCTTGGCGCTTTCCCCTGATGTTCCTAAGTAAACAGCCCCATACTGGGTGATAGAAAACGTGGCCCAATCACTTCTGTCCCGCTTATATGGGTTTTTCGAACCCGGGATTCCCGAACTGCGAGTCGAGGACGATTCCGTTCAGCGTCGTCCAATTGTAATAATCTCTCAGGTCAGGCGTCATTAACACTACCCAATCCACCTCCAATCACGTGATTACAAACTGGACATCTCAATCACCTAATCCTCCAGAAAATCCTCCAAGGGATTACCAGACTAATCCCAGGCGTTGAGGTCCACTCCACCAGCAGGGAGAGAGAGAGAGAGAGAGAGAGAGAGAGAGAGAGAGAGAGAGAGAGAGAGAGAGAGAGAGAGAGAGAGAGAGAGAGAGAGAGAGAGACAGAGAGAGAGAGAGAGAGAGAGAGAGAGAGAGAGAGAGAGAGACAGAGAGACAGAGAGACAGAGAGACAGAGAGAGAGAGAGACAGAGAGAGAGAGACAGAGAGAGAGAGAGAGAGAGAGAGAGAGAGAGACAGAGAGAGAGAGACAGAGAGAGAGAGAGAGAGAGAGAGAGAGAGAGAGAGAGAGAGAGAGAGAGAGAGAGAGAGAGAGAGAGAGAGAGAGAGAGAGAGAGACAGAGAGAGAGAGAGAGAGAGAGAGAGAGAGAGAGAGAGAGAGAGAGAGAGACAGAGAGAGAGAGAGAGAGAGAGAGAGAGAGAGAGAGAGAGAGAGACAGAGAGACAGAGAGACAGAGAGACAGAGAGAGAGAGAGACAGAGAGAGAGAGACAGAGAGAGAGAGAGAGAGAGAGAGAGAGAGAGAGAGAGAGAGAGAGAGAGAGAGAGAGAGAGAGAGAGAGAGAGAGAGAGAGAGAGAGAGAGAGAGAGAGAGAGAGAGAGAGAGAGAGAGTGGGGGGGGGGGGGGAAGGGGTCATGGAACTATTGCTGGCGTGTTGCTGAGGGTGAGTGCGTGAGTGCGTGCGGGCATGAGTGCGCGTGAGTGCGTGTACAAATACTTGTGTGCGTGCGTGAATGAGTGATTGAGTGAGTGCGTGCATGAGTGCGTGCGTGTTTGTGTGCGTGTGTGTGTATGTGTGAGTGTGTGCGTGAGTGCATGCGTGAGTGAGTGATTGAGTGCGTGCGTGCATGCGTACATGAGTCAGTATCCGGGAGAGGACTGGTGATGGGGGGAGGGGGGAGGGCATGACCCTTGACCTCGTGGCTGGTTAGGGTTAGGGTCATCCGGCGGTTCCCGGGGGTCGTGCATGGCCTTTAGCTCCCGGGCCCCTGACCTTGAGCTCTGGGAGCGTTCCTTGCTCGCAGAGCACGTGCCAGCGGGCCTACCCTGTGACGTCACCAGACCTTCAAGAGGTCATTCATCTCCTTCAGAGGTCACAGAGGTCACACACGCACTTAACAAGCAGTTTTCGTCGCCTTAACTACATCCCTAATTGGCCCTGAGTGTAATTACCTAAGGGGTAGTTAGTTGAATCTTTGGGGATTGAACTCGGACCTGTTACTAATCCGAAGGTTTTTAACTTAGTGTAATGACTCACTTATCATGCTTTTATTCGTTTGATTTATTCTGGGGTCACACTTGAGGCTTCTGGTATATCATGGGCAGTGTTTTCAATATGTGTGTGTATATATGTGTGTGTGTATATATGTGTGTGTGTATATATGTGTGTGTGTATATATGTGTGTGTGTATATATGTGTGTGTGTGTATGTGTGTGTGTGTGTATGTGTGTGTGTATATATGTACTCACCTAATTGTACTCACCTAATTGTGCTTGCGGGGGTTGAGCTCTGGCTCTTTGGTCCCGCCTCTCAACCGTCAATCAACTGGTGTACAGATTCCTGAGCCTATTGGGCTCTATCATATCTACATTTGAAACTGTGAATGGAGTCAGCCTCCACCACATCACTTCCTAATGCATTCCATTTGCTAACTACTCTGACACTGAAAAAGTTCTTTCTGACGTCTCTGTGGCTCATTTGGGTACTCAGCTTCCACCTGTGTCCCCTTGTTCGTGTCCCACCAGTGTTGAAAAGTTCATCCTTGTTTACCCGGTCGATTCCCCTGAGGATTTTGTAGGTTGTGATCATGTCCCCCCTTACTCTTCTGTCTTCCAGTGTCGTGAGGTGCATTTCCCGCAGCCTTTCCTCATAACTCATGCCTCTTAGTTCTGGGACTAGTCTAGTAGCATACCTTTGGACTTTTTCCAGCTTCGTCTTGTGCTTGACAAGGTACGGGCTCCATGCTGGGGCCGCATACTCCAGGATTGGTCTTACATATGTGGTGTACAAGATTCTGAATGATTCCTTACACAGGTTCCTGAACGCTGTTCTGATGTTAGCCAGCCTCGCATATGCCGCAGACGTTATTCTCTTTATGTGGGCTTCAGGAGACAGGTTTGGTGTGATATCAACTCCTAGATCTTTCTCTCTGTCTGTTTCATTAAGTACTTCATCTCCTATTCTGTATCCTGTGCCTGGCCTCCTGTTTCCACTGCCTAGTTTCATTACTTTGCATTTACTCGGGTTGAACTTCAACAGCCATTTGTTGGACCATTCACTCAGTCTATCCAGGTCATCTTGTAGCCTCCTACTATCATCCTCTGTTTCAATCCTCCTCATAATTTTTGCATCGTCGGCAAACATTGAGAGGAACGAATCTATACCCTCTGGGAGATCATTTACATATACCAGAAACAGTATAGGTCCGAGGACTGACCCCTGCGGGACTCCACTTGTGACGTCTCGCCAATCTGAGACTTCACCCCTCACACAGACTCGTTGTCTCCTGTTGCTTAGGTATTCCTCTATCCACCGGAGTACCTTCCCTCTCACTCCAGCCTGCATCTCCAACTTTCGCACTAGCCTCTTGTGTGGCACTGTATCAAAGGCTTTCTGACAATCCAAAAATATGCAGTCTGCCCACCCTTCTCTTTCTTGCCTTATTTTTGTTGCCTGGTCGTAGAATTCAAGTAACCCTGTGAGGCAGGACCTGCCATCCCTGAACCCATGTTGATGCTGTGTTACAAAGTTCCTTCGCTCCAGATGCTCCACTAGTTTTTTTCGCACAATCTTCTCCATCAGCTTGCATGGTATGCAGGTTAGGGACACTGGCCTGTAGTTCAGTGCCTCCTGTCTATCCCCTTTCTTGTATATCGGGACTACGTTAGCTGCTTTCCAAGTATCTGGCAGTTCCCCTGTTGCCAGTGATTTGTTATACACTATGGAGAGTGGTAGGCTCAGTTCTCTTGCTCCTTCCTTTAGAACCCAAGGGGAGATTCCATCTGGGCCTATAGCCTTCGTCACGTCCAACTCTAGTAAACACTTCCTTACTTCCCCACTGGTAATCTCAAACTCTTCCAGTGGTTCCTGGTTAGCTATTCCCTCACTTACCTCTGGAATTTCTCCTTGTTCTAAGGTGAAGACCTCCTGGAATTTCTTATTCAATTCCTCACACACTTCCTTGTCATTTGTAGTGAATCCTTCCGCCCCTATCCTTAATCTCATAACCTGTTCCTTTACTGTTGTTTTTCTCCTAATGTGGCTATGCAACAATTTAGGCTGAGTCTTTGCCTTGCTTGCGATGTCATTTTCGTATTGTCTTTCTGCCTCTCTTCTCATCCTGACATATTCATTCCTGGCATTCTGGTATCTTTCTCTGCTCTCCAGTGTCCTGTTATTCCTATAGTTTCTCCATGCCCTTTTACTTTGCTGCTTAGCTAGCCTACATCTTTGATTAAACCATGGGTTTCTCATCTTCATTTCTCTGTTTTCCTTTTGGACTGGGACAAACTTGTTTGCTGCGTCCTTGCACTTCTGCGTGATGTAATCCATCATATCTTGGGCCGTCTTTCCCCTGAGCTCTGTTTCCCATGCTATATCTGTTAGGAATTTTCTTATCCCCTCATAGTTTCCCTTTCGGTATGCTAACCTTTTGGTTTCGGTATCCCTCCTCGAGTTCAATAACCCTTCTTCAATCAAGTACTCAAACACCAGTACACTGTGGTCGCTCATTCCTACTGGGTCCTCAAAACCGATTTCTCTTATGTCGGAGTCGTTCAGAGTGAAGACTAGGTCGAGTCTCGCTGGTTCGTCATTGCCTCTCATACACACACATGTGTGTGTGTATATATGTGTGTGTGTATATATGTGTGTGTGTGTATGTGTGTGTGTATGTGTGTGTGTGTGTATGTGTGTGTGTATATATGTGTGTGTGTATATATGTGTGTGTGTGTATATATGTGTGTGTGTGTATGTGTGTGTGTATATATGTGTGTGTGTATATATGTGTGTGTGTATTTATGTGTGTGTGTGTGTATATGTGTGTGTGTGTATATGTGTGTGTGTATGTGTGTGTGTATATATGTGTGTGTGTATATATGTGTGTGTGTGTGTATGTGTGTGTGTGTGTATATGTGTGTGTGTGTATATATGTGTGTGTGTATATATGTGTGTGTGTATGTGTGTGTGTATATATGTGTGTGTGTATATATGTGTGTGTACTCACCTAATTGTACTCACCTAATTGTGCTTGCGGGGGTTGAGCTCTGGCTCTTTGGTCCCGCCTCTCAACCGTCAATCAACTGGTGTACAGATTCCTGAGCCTATTGGGCTCTATCATATCTACATTTGAAACTGTGAATGGAGTCAGCCTCCACCACATCACTTCCTAATGCATTCCATTTGCTAACTACTCTGACACTGAAAAAGTTCTTTCTAACGTCTCTGTGGCTCATTTGGGTACTCAGCTTCCACCTGTGTCCCCTTGTTCGCGTCCCACCAGTGTTGAAAAGTTCGTCCTTGTTTACCCGGTCGATTCCCCTGAGGATTTTGTAGGTTGTGATCATGTCCCCCCTTACTCTTCTGTCTTCCAGTGTCGTGAGGTGCATTTCCCGCAGCCTTTCCTCATAACTCATGCCTCTTAGTTCTGGGACTAGTCTAGTAGCATACCTTTGGACTTTTTCCAGCTTCGTCTTGTGCTTGACAAGGTACGGGCTCCATGCTGGGGCCGCATACTCCAGGATTGGTCTTACATATGTGGTGTACAAGATTCTGAATGATTCCTTACACAGGTTCCTGAACGCCGTTCTGATGTTAGCCAGCCTCGCATATGCCGCAGACGTTATTCTCTTTATGTGGGCTTCAGGAGACAGGTTTGGTGTGATATCAACTCCTAGATCTTTCTCTCTGTCTGTTTCATTAAGTACTTCATCTCCTATTCTGTATCCTGTGCCTGGCCTCCTGTTTCCACTTCCTAGTTTCATTACTTTGCATTTACTCGGGTTGAACTTCAACAGCCATTTGTTGGACCATTCACTCAGTCTATCCAGGTCATCTTGTAGCCTCCTACTATCATCCTCTGTTTCAATCCTCCTCATAATTTTTGCATCGTCGGCAAACATTGAGAGGAACGAATCTATACCCTCTGGGAGATCATTTACATATACCAGAAACAGTATAGGTCCAAGGACTGACCCCTGCGGGACTCCACTTGTGACGTCTCGCCAATCTGAGACCTCACCCCTCACACAGACTCGTTGTCTCCTGTTGCTTAGGTATTCCTCTATCCACCGGAGTACCTTCCCTCTCACTCCAGCCTGCATCTCCAACTTTCGCACTAGCCTCTTGTGTGGTACTGTATCAAAGGCTTTCTGACAATCCAAAAATATGCAGTCTGCCCACCCTTCTCTTTCTTGCCTTATTTTTGTTGCCTGGTCGTAGAATTCAAGTAACCCTGTGAGGCAGGACCTGCCATCCCTGAACCCATGTTGATGCTGTGTTACAAAGTTCCTTCGCTCCAGGTGCTCCACTAGTTTTTTTCGCACAATCTTCTCCATCAGCTTGCATGGTATGCAGGTTAGGGACACTGGCCTGTAGTTCAGTGCCTCCTGTCTATCCCCTTTCTTGTATATCGGGACTACGTTAGCTGCTTTCCAAATATCTGGCAGTTCCCCTGTTGCCAGTGATTTGTTATACACTATGGAGAGTGGTAGGCTCAGTTCTCTTGCTCCTTCCTTTAGAACCCAAGGGGAGATTCCATCTGGGCCTATAGCCTTTGTCACGTCCAACTCTAGTAAACACTTCCTTACTTCCCCACTGGTAATCTCAAACTCTTCCAGTGGTTCCTGGTTAGCTATTCCCTCACTTACCTCTGGAATTTCTCCTTGTTCTAAGGTGAAGACCTCCTGGAATTTCTTATTCAATTCCTCACACACTTCCTTGTCATTTGTAGTGAATCCTTCCGCCCCTATCCTTAATCTCATAACCTGTTCCTTTACTGTTGTTTTTCTCCTAATGTGGCTATGCAACAATTTAGGCTGAGTCTTTGCCTTGCTTGCGATGTCATTTTCGTATTGTCTTTCTGCCTCTCTTCTCATCCTGACATATTCATTCCTGGCATTCTGGTATCTTTCTCTGCTCTCCAGTGTCCTGTTATTCCTATAGTTTCTCCATGCCCTTTTACTTTGCTGCTTAGCTAGCCTACATCTTTGATTAAACCATGGGTTTCTCATCTTCATTTCTCTGTTTTCCTTTTGGACTGGGACAAACTTGTTCGCTGCGTCCTTGCACTTCTGCGTGATGTAATCCATCATATCTTGGGCCG